>NW_026590699.1:11317809-11355794 GCF_907164565.1 Psammomys obesus
CTATCTATCTATCTATCTATCTATCTATCTATCTATCTATCTATCTAGCGTATTGGGAGGAAGGGGGCTTGTGCATATGACAATAAACTTAGATAATCAGAGGACAACTTGTTAGATTCTCTTCCCTGCTTTGACTATGAGGGGACCTTATGGAATTCAAGTGTCAGGGCTGACAGGAAGTGCCTGTGTGTATTCATATATCTCCTATCCCCTACTGGGCTTTCTACTGGAGTTTTGATGTTGTTCTTTCCTTCTTTCTTTCTTTCTTTCTTTCTTTCTTTCTTTCTTTCTTTTATATATTACAGTTTATTCACTTGGTATCCCTACTGTAGCCCCCTACCTCATCCTCATCTCCTCCCAGTTCCACCCTCCCTCCCTAATCTCCTCCCTTGCCCCTCCCCAAGTCCACTGATAGGGGAAGTCCTCCTCCTCTTCCTTCTGACCCTAGTCTATCTGGGCACAGGTGTCTTTTCTGAGACTGATACTCCAACCAAGGACCATGCATGGAGATAACCTAGAACACCTAGAACCACCCAAAGATATAGCCCATGGCAGCTCAGTTTTTGATAAGTGTTTTGGAACTCCACTAAATCCCAATTGTTGTTTGTTGATATTTTCATAAAAATTACATACAATCTTGAGGGCCACTTGTGAATATAGTACTAAGTCTTCCCAGCAATAAACACAATATATACATTAACTTATTTGAGACTTTTGAAAAAGAAAAGTGTGTAGAATCCTTGTATTTGGAAATGTTGTACCTTGAGAGAGCTTGGAAACAAGTTTAGTGTTTGTCTACCATCAAGATCAAGACATCTTAGTACCGTCTGGAGAAGCTCAGATCCAAAGCTATCAATTCTTTGGTTATATGAAATAAATAAAAAAAAAAAACATAAACATCAGTTCCTTCAGGACTTATATATGTGAAAGTCTTGGAAATGAACCACCATCTTGCAGGGGTGTGTATAGGTCTAAAACAAATTTGATCTTAAGTCGAACAAATTGCTTATCTTTGTTTAGCTTCTTCTTCTTCTTCTTCTTCTTCTTCTTCTTCTTCTTCTTCTTCTTCTTCTTCTTCTTCTTCTTCTTTCATGTTTCTGTTAGAGTTATCTGTAAACTGGTACAGAATTCGCCAAACTAGATGAGCTGAGAGATAAAGAAAAGTGATTTTTTGAGATAGATTCTTCACTCTCCTGTTGAATCACTCTAGTTAAGAAAGAGCTAGGAGGTTTATACACTGAAAATGAAGGGGCTGTTCTAACATCACTCTCTGAGCATCTGTACCCTTCATCTGATTCCTCCAGTAAGTGGTAAGTGTCATGCTTCTTCACTTAAGCCGTCCCCTTCTGCCAATAATGGAATCATTCACCATCCCCTTCATCCTGTGGAATATGATCTGACACTTCAAGTGCTGAAGAGACAGGTTCTTACAGAAACCAGACATTTTGCATGAGAGAAATATTTCTGGGGCTGGAGAAAGAGTTCAGTGGTTAAGAACATTTGCTGCTAATGCATAAGATTTAAGTTGCTTCTCAGCACTCACATCTGGGAGCTCATGGCTTTCTGTAACTCCAGCTCAAGTACTTCAACATGCTCTTCTGTCTTCCATGGTTCTTGCACACAAAGGGTATACACACAGTAATAATAATTATTATTATCAATTAATAATATTAACATGGCATTAATAATTAAAATAAATCTAAAAGACAGGAAAAACTTCGTTGATATCAGATTGAAATAAAAATGGCTTATTTTTGGCTTTCCTGTATTTTTTAAGCTAAAATGGTATTAGCCATTGACATGTCTTGTGGATTCTCTCATAGATGGGATTTAATGATTATAAATATATGTGGTTAAAATTCTATCAAAATACAAATGTGTTATTATTAATATTAAATTTTGTGGGTGATAACACAGTTCATGCAATATTATTTTGATTATCCCTGCTGAGTAAAAAAGGAAGTTCAAAGTAATTTGCAGTTTCATAGTCTGAGGCAATTATTTCTATGAAAGGGGATTAAAAAAAAAAAAAAACCAACTACTTCTGCTTCATTGCCCTAAGTCTAGTTCGTTCAATAACAAGTTCTCTCATTTTTCTACAAACTACAGGTGACTTTGTTCATCTTTTAAGTGCATTTCACTGACTCTTAAATAAATAATCAGTATGTTGAAAATACAGGGAAACTTTGATAGAATTTCTGTCTGATTTAACCGTGAATCGAGAAAGAATGTTTGAAATTGAGTTGAATTTCCAGGCTCATTTTATTGTAGAGACTGCTTTTTTTTTATTATACTGCATGCCTTATAAAATAATTGCTAAACTCAGTTTTGAAGTTAGTTATGTTCAATATTAACTTTCCTGTTTGAGAATTTACAAAAGAAAAAGCATGAGTAGAGATGCATTCAACTCTAAATCCATCATAATTTTTTTCAAGTGGTCCACATATCTTCCTATTGCACCCAGGTTTGCAATATCTCTGTGTAAACTGCAATCTTGCATGATATTTACTTGATTTTTTTCATCCTTGGAATGGATTGATGTCTAAAGTACATTGGAAATGTCATGATACTTTGAATGTAGCACCTCAGTAAAGTACAGAAGTTGTGAGTTTGAGAGAACTGTTTCTTCATATAAGCCTTTATTTCTAGTTTTAAATGCTCATTTAACTTATCAAAAGATGAATTTCAAAATGGGATAGCTTTGCTATAGTCAGCTTCAGGCAGAAGATCAAATGAGAGGTTTATAATTCTATACTCCATTAAACTTTTCCATTAAGGTTGACAGTCAAAATTAGTCTTTTATTAATTTCTAATAACATTAAAGAAATTATATAAATTTTAATGAAATAATATCTGGGACAATATAATTAATCTTACCTCCCCTCAAAATAATCACTAATTTGAGAATTACACGTCATCTTTTGTGTTTGTAGACTTTTTCTTCCAAGCCTGATTGTCTGAGTCTGATCTTCATCTCTCCATGGTTGGTGGTAAAAAAAAAAACCCTCACTATGTCCTCTGGCCTGGACATCCACACAGTGTATATGCAGGTGCCCTGCAGACATATACACATTCAGTAGATAAATACGTGTAATAAAAGATTGATGAATAATAGCTACTAAATTAATACTTACATTTAACTACATCACGATGAATATATATACACATTAATATTTATAAACAATATTAAATACTCAATGATTTTTTAATCTTATTTAGCACTCCATTTAGGGGATACTAAAGATAGATTTTGTTTATACAAATAAGTCATTCTATATGTGTCTATGCCCATATATGTTTTTGCCTGAAGGTAGATTTACATGCTTACATGTGTTCACATGCTTGTAAAGGTCAGAGGTGAAACTTGGGTGTCAGGAGCACATTTTACAAGTTACATTGGAATGACTACATAGCAAGTCCATTTTACTTTCTGTCTTAGTGCTTCACCCTACTAGGGATTTGTTACTGATATTCAGGGGCTCAGACTTATGTTGTTATGTTTCTGTAATGAGCATTTTGCTGACAGTGCTATCAACAACTCAATCAGATTTGTTTGTTTTATTTCCTTCTTTCATTTTTCTTTTCTCTCACAGTCTCTCTTTCTCTCATTTTGATTTGAAAAACCAATGACTTCAGCATAAATGATTTTTAGATTCATTCTGGCTGTTGTGATTTGGTAGTTCAATTTTAGATATATTAAGTAAGTTTTCATGTAGTTTTTGTTTCTTAAGATTTGCTTGTTGGAGGGATCCAAGAAGGCTGCCCTGGAGGACACTCTTTCTGACACAGCAGGATCTGCACAGTGAACAGCAGACAGAACTCTGGGTCCTAAAACACCAGCGATTGTGTTTCCCAGGTAAGAGGAACCCCCTCCCCTGCTGTGGGATTCAGTCATCTTCAGGTCACCAAGCTAAACCACAGAAGAGTTCTCGGTTCCACCAGGTGCTTGGTCACCAGCCCAGAGCCACACTCCAGAGTGCTCTGATCGCTGTCCCACTCTGAACTGTGGGCCCTACAACACCAGAGACTGGGATTTCCAGTCGAGAGAAAAACCCAAGGTGCAGGAAATGATTAGGACCAGCCTTAGGTCACCCAGACAATCCCTGGAATAAACCTGGGGTCAGTTGGCACCCAGGAGCCATCCCAGAGCAGGGCACACAGGTGCCAGCACAGAGTCCTGCCTGCACACCTGACTCCCTGCCTCAGATAGAGCTGTGGGCTCCAGGGCACCAGACACTGAGTTTCTCTGTCGGGTGGAAACCCACAGTGAAGGAAACAGCAAGACTGACCTCAGACAACACCTTCCATGGGTTTCTGCAGGGGCCCAATCGCCAGCAGGGCAGAGCTATGTGCCTGTGTCTTCGTGTTCCTAGACAGAACTGTGGTCCCCAAAACACCAAAGTCTGGGTGTCCCTGTTGGGAGGAAACCCCACAGCAGGGAAAATATCAGGTCAAATGCTTAGGACACCCAGTTCCAGAAGAGCTTCTGGGTTCATGCAGGCTCCAGGTTCTAGAATCTGACCTTCTACTGCAGGCATGAGTGCCCTCCTCACCTGCCATTGATTTTGCCTCTAGGGCACAAGGGCACACAGCTGCAACCTCAGACCTACAAAAGCTTGAGAGCCATTAGAGCAGTCCTCAGATACTGCTCCAAGGTGTGACCAGTTATCCCTAGCTAAACTGACAAAACTGCAGGACTCCCTGTTTCAAGAAGGCTACACCCAACAATTACACCTTAATAGCAGCAGCTGTAGCTCACTAAATTCAGAGCAAGAAAACCAGCAGCAGGGCAGCCATCTCCAGGACTTCTCCTGATGAGAGGAGACCTTCCTGAACACCACAGTGCCACACAGATCCATATGCCTGAGGTGAACTGTGACAATTCCTGAGAAGCACCACCATTCAGTTGACCATGGCCAAAAAACTGAGATCTCCTTCAGAGACCCTGCCAAGGGGATTTACCCACCCCAGGACTCCAGCAGGCACTAGAAATTAACAGACAACACCTGAGAAAGCCATATAGGTAGAGGCTAGTGTAAAAGCACAACCAAAAAAAAAAAAAAAAAAAGGCAAAAAGGCAAAGCAATATGGCATCCCCAGAACCCAGTTATCCAGGGATAAGTAGCCCTGGACACACTACCATAAGTGAAATTCAAGATGACCTTACATCTATGCTTATGAATAGGTTAATGGAGGAAACAAATATAATGCTTAAAGAATTAGAGTAAGATAAAGTCAAACAGATTATGGCCATCTGTAAAGAAAAACAAGATGCAGCCAAACAGTTTGTGGCTTTCAGAGAGGAAATTATTAAATCACTGAAAGAAATAAAAGAAACAGAGGAATGTTCAAACAAACAGGTGAAGAAATTGAAAGAAAAACAGGAAAATACAGTCAGACAGGTGAAGGAAATCAATAAAACAGTTCAAGATCTGAAGAAAGAATTGGAAAAATTAAAGAAAACACAAATGGAGGAAAACATGGAGAGGGAGAACTTAGGAAAGAAAACAGGAATTACAGAGGTAAGCATAACCAACAGACTACAAGAGATGGAAAAAAGAATATCATGTATAGAAGATACAATGGAAGACATTGATGTATCCATAAAAGAAAATAATAAATCTAAGAGATTTTTGACACAAACCATCAAAGAAATCCAAGACAACATGAAAAGACAAAACCTAATAATAATAGAAATAGAAGTAATAAAAGATTCCTGTCTCCAAGGCTCAGAAAATATTTTCAACAAAATCATACAAGAAAATTTCCCCAACTTAAAGGAGCCTATGAGCATTCAACAGGCCTATCGAACACATAATAAATAGACCAGAAAAGAAAATCCTCCCGCCACATAATAATCAAAACAGTAAGTATACAGAACACAGAGAAAATACTAAAAGCTGCAAGGGAAAAAGGCCAAGTAACATATAATGGCAAACCCATCACAATCACACCTGACTTCTCAACAGAAACTATGAAAGCCAGAAGGGCCTGGACTGATATCATGCAGACCAAGAGAGAACACAGATATCAGTCCAGTCTAATATGCCCACTAAAACTCTCAGTTCTCATAGTCAGAGAAAACAAGATATTCAATGGCAAAAACAAATTTCAACAATACCTACATACAAATACAGCATTACATAAGATACTAGAAAGAAAATACAACCAAAGAAAACTAACTACTTTAAAGAAAACGCAGAAAATAAATAAACTCACCACAGCATAAAAAAAAAAGAAAGAAAAAAAAGTAGCCAAGCATACAAACATACTACCACAGCCAATATCAATATCAAAAGATCTAACAGCCACTGGTCATTAATGTCTCTCAACATCAATGGACTCAATTCTCGAATAAAAAGACACAGACTAACAAAATGGATGCGTAAACAAGACCCAACAATCTGTGGCATACAAGAAACGCACCTAAGTAAAAATAAAAAATAAATAAATAAAAAATAGACATTACCTGAGAGTAAAGGGCTGAAAGACCGTTTTCCAAAAAATGGACCCAGGAAGCAAGCAGAAATAGCCATCCTAGTATCTAATGAAATAGACTTTCAACCAGAATTAGTAAAAAAGAGATGTGGAAGGACACTTCATACTCATCAAGGAAAAATTCCTCCAGGAAGACATCACAATCCTGATTATCTGTGCCCCAAATAAAAGGGCACCCACATTTGTAAAAGAAACATTAATAAAATTAAACCACACATAGATCCCCACACATTAATAGAGGGAGACTTCAACAACCGACTCTCAACAAAGGACAGGTCAAATAAAACGAAAATTAAACAAAGAAACAGTAACTCTAACAGAGGTCATGAATCAAATGGACCTAACAGACATCTACAGAACTTTTCACACAAACACAAAAGAATTTACCTTCTTCTCAGCACCTCATGAAACCTTCTCCAAAATAGACCATATGGTTGGTCACAAAGCAAGCCTCAACAGATTCTAGAAGATAGAAGTAATATCTTGTATCCTATCTGATCATCATGGACTAAAACTGGACTTCAGCAGCCACAGAAATAGCAAAAAGCCTACACACATATGGAAACTGAACAACTTGGCTACTAAATGACAGCTGGGTCAGGAAAGGAATAAGGAAAGAAATTAAAGACTTCCTAGAATTCAATGAAAGTGAAGGTACAACATACCCAAATTTATGGGACACAATGAAAATAGTGCTAAGAGGAAAGTACATAGCACTAAGTGCCTTCAAGAAGAAATCTGAAATATCTCATACAAGCAACTAAACAGCTCACCTAAAAACCCTAAATAAAAAAAAGAAGCAGACACACCAAAGAGGAGTAGATGGCTGGAAATAATCAAACTCAGGGCTGAAATCAATAAGTTAGAAGCACGTAAAACAATTCAAAGACTCAATGAAACCAAGAGCTGGTTCTTTGAGAATATCAACAAGATAGACAAACCCTTAGCCAAACTAACTAAAAGGCAGAGAGACACCATTCAAATCAACAAAATCAGAAATGAAAAGGGGGCATAATGACAGACACTGAGGAAATCCAAACAATCATTAGGTCTTACCTCAAAAGCCTATATGCCAGAAAATTTGAAAAATCTAAATGAAACAGACAATATTCTTGAACGATTTTACATGCCAAAACTGAATCAAGACCAGATAAATCATTTAAATTGCCTTATATCCCCTAAGGAAAAATAAGCAGTCATCAAAATTCTCCCATAAAAAAAAAAAAAGCCCAGGGCCAGATGGTTTCAGCACAGAGTTCTACCAGAGTTCTACCATCAAAGAAGAGCTAAAACCAATACTCTTCAAACTATTCCACAAAATAGAAACAGAAGGAACACTACCAAACTCATTCTATGAAGCCACAGTCACCTTGTTACCTAAACCTCACAAAGACCCAACAAAGAAAGAGAATTTCATGCCAATCTCCCTTATGAACACTGATGTAAAAAATACTAAATAAAACAGTTGCAAACTGAATACAAGATCATATCAAAGATATTGTCCACTATGACCAAGTACACTTCATCCCAGGTATGCAGGGGTGGTTCAATATAAGGAAATCCATCAATGTGATCCTCTCTCTCTCTCTCTCTCTCTCTCTCTCTCTCTCTCTCTCTGTATATATATATATATATATATATATATATAAAACTGAAATAGAAAAACCACATGAACATCTCCTTAGATGCTGAAAAAGCATTTGGCAAAATCCAACATCCATTCATTTTTAAAGTCTTGGAGAGATCAGGGATACAAGGTACATACCTAACATAGTAAAGGCAATATACAGCAAGCCTATAGCCAACATCAGACTAAACAGAGAGAAAATTAAAGCAAGACTACTGAAATCAGGGACAAGGTAAGGCTGCCCACTCTCTCCATATCTCTTCAACATAGTTCTGGAAGTCCTTGCTAGAGCAATAAGACAGTTGAAGGAGATCAAGGGGATACAGATTGGAAAAGAAGAAGTCAAAGTATCACTATTTGCAGATATGATAGTATATATCTGATATGATAGTATACCTGAGTGACCCCAAAAACTCTACCAGGGAACTCCTACAGCTGATAAACAACTTCAGCAAAGTGGCTGGCCGGATACAAAATTAACTCAAAAAAAAAAATCAGTAGCACTCCTGTATACAAAAGAAAATAAAAGGGCTTAGAAATAATTAGGAAAACAACACCCTTCACAATAGCCACAAAGAACATAAAGTACTTAGTGTTACCCTAACCAAGGAAGTCAAAGACTTGTATGAAAAAAAAATCCAGTCTTGGAAGAAAAAATTACAAGATATCAGAAGATGGAAAGATCTCCCATGCTCAGGTCTTGGCAGGATTAACATAGTAAAAATGGCCATCTTACCAAAAGCAATCAACAGGTTCAATTCGCATCAAATTACCAACACAATTCTTTACAGACCTTGAAAGAAAAATTCTCAACTTCATTTGGAATAACAAGATACCCAGAATTGCTAAAACAATCCTCTACAATAAAAGATCTTCTGGAGGTATCTCCATCCCTGATCTAAAGTTATACTGTAGAGCAACAGTAATAAAAACTGCATGGTACTGGCATAGAAACTGACTGGTGGACAAATGGAATCAAATAGAAGACCCTGAAATAAACCCACACACTTATGGACACCTGAGGTTTGAGAAAGATTCCAAAACCACTCAATGGAAAAAAAAAAAAAAAAGATAGCATCTTCAACAAATGGTGCTGGTCTAACTGGATGTCTACATATAGAAAATGAAAATAGATCCATACTTATCACCCTGCACAAAATTAAGGTCCAAGTGAATCAAAGACCTAATTATAAAACCAGATACATTAAACCTGTTAGAAGAAAAAACAGGGAAAAGCTTTGAACTCATTGGCATGGGAGACAACTTCCTGAACAGAACACCAACAGCACAGGCTCTAAGAGCAGCAATCAATAAATGGGACCTCATGAAACTGAAAAGCTTCTGTAAAGCAAAGGACACTGTCATCAAAACAAAACAACAGCCTACAGATCGGGAAAGGATCTTCACCAACCCTATATCTGATAGAGGGCTAATATCCAGAATATATAAAGAACTAAAGAAGCTGAAAAGCAGCAAACCAAGTAATCCAATTAAAAAAATGGGGAATAGAGCTAAACAGAATTCTCAATAAAGGAATATTGAATGACAGAGAAACGCAAAGAAAAGCTCAAAGTCCTTATTCACAAAGGAAATGCCAATCAAAATAACCCTGAGCTTTCACCTTATACCCATCAGGATGGCTAAGATAAAAAACTCAAGGGACAACACATGCTGGAGAGGATATGGAGAAAGGGGAACCCTACTCCACAGCTGGTGGGAAAGTAACCTTATACAAACACTTTGGAAATAAATCTGGCACTTTCTCAGACAATTAGCAATAGAGCTTCCTCAAGATCCAGCTATACCACTCCTAGGCATATATCCAAAAGAAGCTCAAGAATACAATAAAGACATTTGCACAACCATGTTTGTCTCAGCTTTATTTGTAATAGCCAGAAGCTGGAAACAACCCAGATGCCCCTCAGCTGAGGAATGGATAGAGAAATTGTGGTCCATCTACACAATGGAGTATTACTCAGCAATGAAAAACAAAGAAGTATTCACATTTTTCAGGTAAATTGTGGGAACTGGAAACAATTATCCTAAGTGAGGTATCCCAGAAGCAGAAAGACACACAGGGTATATATTCACTCATAAGTGGATATTAGACATATAATATAGGATAAACCTACAAAAAATCTGTACACTGAAGGAAGCTAGTCAGGAAACAGGACTCTGGCTAAGATGCTCAATCCCCATTCAGAAAGGCAAAGAAGATGGACACCAGAAGAGGGAGAAAACAGAGAACAGGACAGGAGCCTACCACAGAGAGCCTCTAAAAGGGTCTACCCTGCAGGGTATCAGAGCAGATGCTGAGACTTTTAGCTAAATTTTGGGCAGACGGCAGGCAATCTTATGAAAGAAGGAGGAGATAGTAAGACCAGGAGATGACAGGAGCTCTACAACAGAACCAAAAAAAAATATGTACACAGGGATCTTTTCTGAGACCCATACTCCAACCAAAGACCATTCATGGAGATAACCTAGAACCCCTGCACAGATGTAGCCCATTGTAGTTCAGTATCCAAGTGGGTTCCATAGTAATGGGAACAGGGACTGTCTCTGACATGAACTGATTGGCCTTTCTTTGACCTCCCTGTGAGAGTGGAGCAGCCTTACCAGGCCACAGAGGAAGACAATTCAGCCACTCTTGATGAGACCTGATAGACTAGGATTTTAAGGAAGGTGAGGAAGACCTCCTCTATCAGTAGACTTGGGGAGGGGCACGGGTGGAAAAGGGGAAAGGAGGGTAGGATCAGGAGGGGAGGAGGGAGCTACATGGGAATACAAAGTGAATAAACCGTAATTAATAAAATAAAAAATACAAAAAAGATTTGCTTGTTAATTTTAAATTTTAACTACGGTATGTAATTTTAATCCCATATTTTTAATTTTTTAATTAAATTTCTTAGTGTAAGTGCATATGTCTAAATTATTAAATGTTGCTGTTTAATTATAGTGGAAAAAGAAGAAAATCTACTTTTCATAGAAGCATTCTTTTTATATATCTCTAAATACTATTGGAAATATTAGATATAATCTTCTTTAAATTAAAATATAATACCATCATTTCCTCCCTTCTCTTTCTTCCTTCCAATACTTTGTTGCCTTCCTTGCTTTCTCTCAAATTCAGGGCCTCTTTTTCTTTTCTTGCATTAAACAGCTCTAGTCATATGCATATATGTATCTATAGGTAAGAGTTTTTAACACTTCAGATACAACCTGCTCATTCTGTAAATGTCACGTTTGCATATGGTTTTCAGGGATATTGTCTTTGTACTGAAAAACCAATTGATATTTTCTTTCTTGGGGAAGACTATTTTTCCTGCTCTCAGCAATCTCTGGTTTTCTGTAGTTCTGTGTTGAGACTTGTGAGATTTCTCCCTTTCCTGTTTACATGTATGCTTGTGCCATCCTTCTGCAGGTCTTCTTTAGGCAATCATGTGGATGGGACTTCATGGGTGTAGCTTTGCTGACACTTCCAGAAACCTGCAGTCTCAAAGCTAACTTTGTTTTTCTTTGCTCTCTTTTCCACCATGATCCCCAAGCTTTGCATTCAGGAGTTGGGTTGTAGCTGTATCAATTGGGAATGGGCACCACATTATGTTTTTGTTACCTGCAAGCTTTCTGTTACCATTTTCTGAAATGAGGAGAACTTTCTTTCATTAGGGATGAGAACTACACTTATCTGTGGATACCAAGATAAATCTTTAGAATGTAGTTAGAAATTGCACTATCCCAGTAAGTGGAAGTTGCAGGTTCTCTACATCATTCATGACTTCACTGGGCCTACGTAGTTTGCTATGTGTTCAGTATGAACTCTTACATTCCGTTAGAGAGGTATTGATTACTGCCAATATACATGCCATTATTGCATTCTTATGGTTACTATGTCATGCTGGTGATTGTTGTATTTCATAGTCATCATAGCAGGGTAGAATTAATGTTTGCTGTCCACTCTTAGGGAACTCACATGTCAACTTCTTGTCCCATAAATCTATTCAGAGAGGTGGCTTCTAGGTCATTTATCTGAAATGCATGGTGTTTTCAGCAATAACTTTCAACCTCTTTGAAACAATCAAATGAAACAATAACCTAAAAAATTGTAGGAGTTTCTTGGACAACCTGGAACAACAATTTATTTTCCTTTTTTATATTATTTTTGTTTCTGTTTATTTACCTTATATCCCCAGGGTGCCCCTCTCTTCTTTCCTCACAGTCCTCCCTTTCCCTTCTCTACCCCCCAAAAAAAGGGAAGTCCCCTTCCTCTCATTACAATCCTCCTCAGCACTTGTAGTCACATCAGGACTGAGCATATCTTCATCTCCTGAGGCCAGGCTAGGTAGCCTTGCCAGGGGAAAGTAGTCCAAAAGCAGACAATAGGGTCCACACTCTTGCCAGTCACCCCATATGAAGACCAAGCACCCCACTGACCACCTATGTGCAGGGGAACTTGGTCCAGATTATGCATGCTCCTTAGTTGATGTCTCAGTATCTGTAAGCTCCCATGGGACAGGGATAGTTGTCTGTCTCTGTTAGTCTTCTCATGAGGTTCTTGTCCTTTCCAGGTCCATTAATCTTTCCCCCAACACTTCCACAGGACCCGGTGAACTACACCCCATTCTTTGCTGCAAATCCCAGCATTTGTTTTAATCCCTTGCTGGCTGGAGCCTCTCAGAAGACAGTCAAGTTAGACCACACTCACCATTACCTAAACCACACAAAGATTCAAAACAGCAGAGAATTTCAGACAAATTTCCCTTTTGAATATAGATGCAAAAATATTCAATAAAATGCTTGCAAACCGAATCCATGAACACATCAAAAATATCATCCGCCATCATCAAGTGGGTTTCATCCCAGGAATGCAGGGATGGTTCAACATTCAAAAATCCATCAATATAATTATCCATATAAACAAACTGAAAGAAAAAAAAAAAGACATGATCATCTCATTAGATGTTGAAAAGTCCATTGACAAAATCCAATAAGCCTTTATGTTTAAAGTCATGGAGAGATCACAGATTCAAGGCACATACCTTAACACAAGACAGGTAATATACATCAAGCCAATAGCCAACATCAAGTTAAATGGAGAGAAATGTAAAGCATTCCCACTAAAATAAGGGACAAGACAAGGCTGCGCACTCTCACCATATTCAATACAGTGCTTGCTACAGCAAGAAGACAAGTAAAGCAGATCCAGGGTGTACAAATTGGAGAAGTCAAAGGGTTGCTATTTGCTAATGAAATGAGAGTAAACATGAGTGGCCTCCAAAATTCTATCAGAGAACTCCTAAGGCTGATAAATAACTTCAGCAAGGTGTCTGGATAAAAAATTGACCCAAAATGTCCCTAATTTATTTCTCAGCCATTTTATTGCTTATGTAAAGGGTTGATAATGAAATGTGGGAAACAGGATCCTTCACAATAGCAATAAATAATATAAAATATTTTGGTGTAACTCTAACCAAGTAAATGAAAGACCTATATGACAATAACTTCAAGTCTTAGAAAAAATAAATTAAAGAAGGTTTTAAAAGAAGCTGGTAAAATCTCCTATGCTCATGGATCGGTAGTATTAACATTGTAAAAAATGGCCATCCTGAAAAAGCAGTCTACAGATTCAATGCAATTCCCATCACAATTCCTTACAGTCTTGGAAAGAGCAACCACTAGCTTCATATGGAAAAATAAAAGACCGAGGATAGCCAAAACAGTACAGTACAATAAATGAACTTCTGGTGGTATCAACACCCCTGATTTCAAGCTATACTACAGAGTAATAAAAACTGTGTGGTATTGGCATAGAAAGTTACAGGTTGATCAATGGAACCTAACTGTAGACACAGAAACAAACTCACACTTCTACAGTGAGTTTCTACAGCACTTGATTTTCGACAAAGAAGCCAAACCATACAAGTGATAAAAAGAAAGCATCCCTAACAAATGGTGCTGATCTAACTGGATGTCAGCATGAAAGAAAATGCAAATAGACTCATATTTATAACCCTGCACAGAACCCAAGGCCAAGTGGATCAAAGACCTTGACATAGAGCCAGATCTAAATATATTAGAAGACAAAGTAGGGTAAAGCCTGGAACTCATTGACACAGGAGTTAACTTCCCGAACAGAACATCAACAGCACAGACCCTGTGATCAACAATTAATAAATGGGACCTCAAGAAACTGAAAAGCTTCAGTAAGTCAAAGGACACTGTCAATAGAACAAAACGGCAGCCTACAGATTGGGAAATGATCTTCACCAACCCTACATGAGACAGAGGACTAATATTTAAAATATACAACAAACTTAAGAAATTAAACATCACCAAATCATTGATCCAATTTAAAAGTGGGTACGAGCCAAACATGACCAATAGTTCTAAAACGGTTTTACATGTTTGGCCCAGGAGTGCTTGTTATAGAGTCTGTGGCTATTGGGGTCAGTACTGTCAGCAAAAGTGGGTAAATTTTATTCAAAATACAAACGTATACACAGACTTTTCCAAAATTACTTCTTTATGTTAAATGATTTGACAGATCCTGGGTCTCAGAAATATTAGTATCATATGGTAGCTATTGCAAGTTCTCTTGCTTCCCATCTTACAATTTCAACTCAATTACTTAAGCCTTGGTTAGAAGAAGATAAACCTCTCTTTCTTGTTATCCCATCTCTGTGGGTTCTTTTGAAAAATCTTTTCCTGCAAACTCAGGACTCCACAGTGTGAAGAAATTCATCCTTCCCTCCCCCAAGTATTTCTGTTTTCTGCCCCATGGAAGCCTGGAAAACACTATAATTTTGATACACCTTGGCAAATGAAGAAGTTAACTTTTAAACACTAACAAAGATATGCTGTACCCAGAGCCAAAAACAAAGAGCACATAAGAGCTGTGGCTTGGGATTGTGATACAATAGTTTCTCTTTTTATTTAGTGAAATGACAGTGTAAATGCAAGCTGAAGAATATAGTCCCTCTTAGAAGTCTCTTAAAACAAATTGTTCTACCCTCTACCTAGCTATACTACTCCTCAGCATATATCTGAAAGATGTTCAACCATACAACAAGGACATTTGCTCAACTATGTTCATAGCAGCTTTGTTCATAATAGCCAGAATCTGGAAATGACCTAGATGTCCCTCAACTGAAGTATGGATACTGAAATTATGGTACATTTACAAAATGAACTACTACTCACCTATTAAAAACAAGACAATCATAAAATTTGCAGAAAAATGGTAGAACTAGAAAAGATCATTCTGAGTGAGGTATCTCAGAAGTAGAAAGTTGTGCATGATATATACTCACTTATAAGTAGATATTAGCCACATAATATAGGATAAACATACTAAAATCTACCGAGTAAAAGAAGTTTTAAAAAAAGGATGATCCTAGCTAGGAAAGATGTTTAATTCTCATTCAGAAGGGAAGGCAGGATAGACACCCAAAGCAGGTAGAAGAGAGGAAACAGGATGGGAGTTTACCACATATGTTCTCTGAGAGCCCACCCAAAGGGGATCAAAGCAGATGCAGAGACTCAGAGCCAAACTTTGGACAGAGTCCAGGGAGTCTTATAGAAGAATGGGCATATAAAAGGGCACGGAGAAGACAGAAGCCACACAAGTAGACCAACAAAGTAAAAAAAAAAAAAAAAAAAAAATTCTGGGCCCAGAGGGCACTGCAGAAACTGAAGCATCAACCAAATACTATGCATAGAGAGGAACTAGGCCCTCTGCTCAGATGTAGCACATAGACAGCTCAGTCTCCATATGGGTTCCCTAGAAAGGGAAGAAGAGGCAATCTCTGACATGAACTTGGTTGCCTGCTCTTTGATCGCTTCTCCCTGGTGGGAAACCTAGCCAGCCCACAGAGGAAGATGATCCAGGCAGTCCTGATGGGACCTAATAGGGTAGGGTCATACAGTAGGGGAGGAAGACTTTCCTACCAGTGGACTAGAAAAGATGAATAGGAGAGGAAGTTGAGGGGTGTGGGACTAGGAGGAGATGAGGGAGGGAGCTACAACTGGGATATAATGTGAATAAGTTGATAATGATGGTGGTGGTGATGATGATGATGATGATGATGATGATGATGATATTAAGGAAAAATGGAAAAAATCCAACCCCAGAGGACAATATATATCCAAAATTGAAGATATATTTATGATGTGAGTTGCAATTTGCTGTGATATACAGTTTCTTTGTTAAGAGAATGAGAGTAGGAAAAATGGCATATTTGTGTGTATTCTCTACTTTCTTGCTACTCCAAGTTCGTTGAAAGGACTGAGAGCTTCTAAAACACCTGGGTGTACAGCAAAAGTTTATTGTAAATATAGAAGTCTTTTTTCTACTCCAGAGTATGTGAAGACAGATCTGCATTTTAAAACACTCCAGAAGATTAATAAACCAAAAGTTGTAAAACATTGCAATTATGTAGACATTTTCTTTTCAACATGCATATACATATATATATATATATATATATATATATATATATATATATATATATATATATATATGTCTTGATTACTAACATTCTATAAAATTCATTTTAATTTCCATACATCATTAGTAGCCATACATTTTATAAAGGTCCGGAAGTATATTACAAAGTAAATTGAATAAAATGTTCGTGAAGGTCAAACATCTTTCTTTGGAAAGCAATGTACCTTTAAACAAGACATGCAGCGTTTCCGTGTTTGGGTTGCACTAATGTCATGTGAAGAAGAGCAGCAGGGAACAGGTGGGCCTCAGCATCACGGGCCTGGAGAACTTTTGATATCTTTTTTCTTGAGTGAAACTTGTGGGTGTCATTGTCCTCTCAAGTCTTCTGTAAAGTGAGCTACAGAAACTCTTAAGGCTTCTTCACAAGAGTGATTTTGCTTCCACCTATATTCATGCACTTATCACTGTATTTGAGGAAACCAGTTGTCATGTAGAAGTGTTTTCTCTAACCATGTTCGAGCTAGTAATCTTCACCAACCAAAAGAATGAAAGAAATTATTATGACTGCCAACACTTATGCTTTCATATATTAATTTTAGAAATGAGATTTCTGATATCAAATTGATGTGTTGGTCATACTTGTTAAGTTTATTGTACTTGAAAACACTTCCAGAATATATTTTCTTAAATAAAAAATAAGTAAAATAGAAAATAGTTTAATCAAGAGCATGTGTGTTATAGAATAATCTTATGATTAATAAAAATAAATATTTACTTTTTAATTATCCCTAAGTCTCCTGGCTTTTCTGCATTTAACATTGCTTTATGGGCATGAATAGTTACAGATGTACACCTATGTGTAGTTGATGATATATTCTACTATGAACATGTATGTAATATAGTTTGCATAGATAATGAGTGTCTGTGCATGTACACCAGTATATCTTGGTTTAGTGCTTTGTATTTCCCCTTGAACAGATATTTGCTTTTATCGTGTGAAAACTTAAACTTCAGACAGACTTTCTGAAATAAGACTCTCACTCTCCTTACCTGGAAGCTATGGCAAGAGGATTGTAATTCAAGGTCAAACCGCTGAGATACAGAGTCAGTTTAAAGCCAGGCCGGACCAAATATCTTTTATATGTCAGTGGTAAAGTAATCACTGACATGTGTCAGTTTTTGGACAAAAGCCATTGTAAAGAAAAAGAAGAAGAGGAAAGAGAAGAAGAAGAAGAAGAAGAAGAAGAAGAAGAAGAAGAAGAAGAAGAAGAAGAAGAAGAAGAAGAAGAAGAAAGGCAGTTTGAATATTGACCCCCACAAAAATTAAGTAAATTATTTTTTTTCTTTTTATCAAGCATTGTCTTGTGATACTCTGTAGATGCTTAGGTTAAAGATGTGTTAGCTGATGTCCACTTCTTGTTAATCATTTTAAGACTTAAGGGATAAGTCATATACTTTCCATCTCTGAGGATATTTTGAAAGTATGATCATATCAAAGTGATCTTAAATGTGTCCCCACTGCCCTCCATCCATCTGGCTCATCTTTTCTTTATTTATGGCAAGAGACCCTACTAAATGAAATGTTGGACAATGTATCCAGAGCCAGCTAACCCTCAAATTTGTATACTGCACAAAAGGTCAAAAATGTGGATGGAATAAAAAAAAAAAAAGAAGAAGAAGAAGACAGCAGGTGAGTGAGGACTAGATCCTGGTTAATCAAGATCATGATCTGTGTGGCCAACAGAATGTGAATGAGATGTGAGGATGAGATGACAATAGAGTGACACTTAATTTCCAGGTAAAACAGCTATGCTCATTACATAGGACAGCGCTGTCCATTTTTAACAGACATTAGATTTAAGGAAGTTTTACATTCAAAGTAAATTTAACCAGAAATCATGACTGTTTTTCAAATATCTTTGATGCCCACTCAGTGATGCCCACTCAGGACAATTTGAAAGTTTGTTATAATCAATGAATGTACTTTCACACATTAATTAATATAGCTAGAACAAAATCTAAGTGGATATTTATAATTTTCTTTTTTAATTTTTATTTTATTTTTAATTACACTTCATTTACTTTGTATCCCCCCTCTAGTTCCCTTCCTCCTCCCCTCCCAACCCCTCCCTTCCTTCCCTTTATCCACTCATGCCCCTCCCCAAGTCCACTGGTAGGGGATGGTTTCTTTTTCTTCCTTCTGATCCTAGTCTGTTAGGTCTCATCAGGAGTGGCTGCATTGTCTTCCTCTGTGGCCTGGTAAAGCTGCTCCCCCCTCAGGAGGAGGTGATCAAACAGCAGGCCAATCAGTTCATGTCAGAGACAGTCCCTGTTCCCATTACTATAGAATCCACTTGGACACTGAAATGCCATGGGCTACATCTGTGCAGGGGTTCTAGTTTATCTCCATTAAGGGTCATTGGTTGGAGTATGAATATGAACACAGGAAAGACCCCTGTGTTCAAATTTTTGGTTCTGTTGCTCTCCTGGTGGACCTCCTATCCTCTCCAGATCTTACTATTTCCCAGTTCTTTCATAAGATTCCCTGCATTCTTTCTGCCCAAAGTTTGGCCATAAGTCTCAACATCTTCTTTGATAGTCTGCAGGAAAGAGCCTTTCAGAGGCCCTCTGTGGGAGGCTAATTATTAGTAAGGCAGAGAATACAATTATATTAAGATAGAAAAGTTAAATATAATAATAAAAATAATTACATTATTGAGAATATATTACACATGTAACATATAACAATTGACAAATAACATTTGTTGTGTATATCTTAATAACAGTTCTATCTTATTTTGAGCATAACACAGTGTAGGTGTGGAATGAATGCCTGAGACGCCAACTCCGTATTACAGGAGACCTAGCTTGCCTTATTATTTCTTCTTAGATAAAACTGCAATAGCATATCTCAGGAAGCTTTGCCTGTAGCCTCTGTAATTGTTGTGTTGGTATTCAGTAAACAGCTTCATTTATTCATAGGAGAATGAACAAAGAGGCAGATTTGTCTAGGTGAAGAACATTTGGTATGATTCAGATAGTCTCACTAGTCTCTATACTAGTATTATCTGAAAAAAATTAGCACTAACTAAAGCAAGAATTAGAATGATGGTCATTAGTAGATACCCAGATAGCTGAAAAGACATGAAAATGAACATTATATTTAAAAATAAACTACTGGTAACTAACTGTTTGGGATTTGGTACATAAGAGGCATTAACTTAAAAAGGAACATTCTAAGCTGTCCTTAACACAAACTAAAAGGTGTTAATCTGGACACTTGGCTACTCTACACAGAGCAGGAAATATGGGTGAAAAATGTAGCTGTGGGAGCAAGGATGACATTCCAGCACTGAAGGAAGACGATTTCAACCATAATAAAATGTGTTGTCTGGCTCTTAGCAGGAGTGGGTGTGAGAAGAGTAGGTAAGCTGATAGCTATCCTAGTTTAGGGAAGAGGATAATAGCTTAAGGAAGTGAAAACTGGGTTTGTAAGTCTGAAAAAGATGAGATCTCATGCAAAGGTGGTACTGACAGACGAGCACCGCACCTGTCTCTCTCTGTCTCTCTCTGTCTTCTGTCTTCTTATGTAAGCTGAAGGCATTGGGGCATGCCACAACCAAATTTCCGACCCAGACATAACTTCAGCTCTTTCCATTAGTCCACCTTGTCCTTTTCTTGGCCTCCTTTCATGTGTCATTGCAGTTGATCTGTAAGTGGAAGAGGGTGTCAAATGGGTGGCACACAGATGAAAGAACCCTCCCTCTGACAGTAAGCTACTGCTGGTGGTGCAGGGATCAATTAGCTGGCAGGGACAGGGCAGAGGTAAGAGATGCAGCTTCATCTCACTGTTTACAGATCCACACCAGCAAACCAGCCATGGGTCAAAATATCCAACCAAAGTTCACAATGCCTCTGCAGTCATTCCCTGACATGGCATAGTACAGTGAAAAAAAGAACTGAATTCACCAAATGAAATATTCCAGAACAAGTGGAGTTACAGGAACATCCTGCCCTTCTATTTCAGCATTCATAATATAAAAATACACAGTTTTCTTGTCACTCTAGCCCTTCATTTACTCTATGTATGTGCTTTGTACTGAAGACTTTGCAAATATTTAAGAAGTTTCTACACACAGTCTCTAGGCAGAGGAGGGACCATAGTGAGTCTGACAGAGAACATCTGACTTCTACCTGCAAACCTCACTCATGCTATGTTCTGTACAGCTGGCTCTGTGTCTCGTGGTGATGCTTTGGTGATCTACTAAACAAGGTAACTGTAGAATGACACGGTCAGTCACAGCTCTGCCTTAGTGGTTGCTCCTGTGAACAGAGGCTGGAACCTGGCCCTGTGTCTGTCCTTCGGACAGCTGCTCTCTGCTTGCTGAGTTAGTTTTTACAGTAACTAAAACACAAGCATCATACACAATGAAAAAAATTATGTAGGAAAATGCCATGCACTTTTTATATAAATTGGCTTTCAGTGACCACAAAGAAAAGAAAAAGAAAAAATAAGTTTTTACTTTTCTGAATCATCTTGCAATTGATGTACATAGCAATAGTATCTTAGAATGAAAAAAAAATATTTTAAATTATCCACTCAAGGTTTAGGGCATATCCAAATCATACCTGAAACAGTAACATCTTAATAAATAAACATATATTAACTGATTGTTGGCTCCTATTGCTGGTAAAACATGTAGGTACATTGATTTTACACATGTAACACTTTAATACAAATTAGTTTATTTAGAACAAGAATTTAAACAAATTATTAAAACAAAAGGAAATATAAATATTAATAATAATGTGAAATATTTAATGTATTGCTGATAGTTTATAAAAGCTTAGCACTTGTTAGAATTTCATTTACACACTAACATCATATGGCAAAAGCAATACAATTAATAGGTAAAAGATAAAAACAACCATTGAATATAATATGCTCTTACCTGTTGCCAGAACATTCACTATTGTTATAATTAATTATAATTTTGCAAATGATTTAAAATAGTACAAAATGTACAGAACTTGAGATGGATTCTTTAAAATAGCATAATAATTAATTGTGAAAAATATCTTTCATCTTTTATTAATCTCCACTGTCAAAATGTTTTTATACTCTAAACAGCATTTTATTTACTTTCTTAATTTTCTGCCTTTTGTAATAATTACATGCAAGTTTATTAAAAGCAATTACAAGAAGTAACTTCATTCTCTTATGATTAATTCATTCTCTTATGATTAATTCACATTTTCCAGTTAAAAATATATTGTTCCCTAAGTCTATAGTTGAAAAGGTGAGATTTTAAGAAATTACTTTTCTTGCTTTTCATTTCTACAACAACCACTTGTTCTCACATAGTTGTTTGTTACTTGGTTGTTACATTGTTTCATTTTACAGCACATCATGTGATCATGATTGGGTATACACAAATATCCTTTTCTCTTAAAAATAACCCCAATATTTTCAACCTAAAATTATTTTCACCTGTATATATAGTGCTAAAAATGCATTTTGTGCATAATTAGCATATATGCTGACTGATTCATTTATTATTTATTCATTCATTCATTGATTTGCTAAGTTGTAAGTGGTGAATCTCATATTTTTCATGCCTTGGCATTTTTCTCTATATACAACTTATGGACTAACATAAAAAGATCACTGTTCAATACTACTTGGTAAATCAATCTCAAATAGTGACAAAGGATAAAAGACTTTACCAACATAAACTGAACAAGGAGGACATCAATGGACTTGTCAAAGTTTACAGGGGAAGACCGTTGAGGCCTCTACCCTACACAAAGAACAAGAAGCAACTAAGGAATACAGAGAATAAGAGAAATAGTCTTCCTCAGGAAAGAGAACAGTAACAGCATATCTAGTACCAAATAATCCACCAGAACACACGTATAAGTTGCATTATACAGACTGAGGAGATTATATTTAGTAATATAAATGTATATGCATATACGTATATGAATACAATAGCAAGGAAAAAGTGACATGAATTTGAAAAAGAGCAAAAAAAGGGTATATGAGAGGACTTTAATGGAGGAAAGGGGAAGGGTAAATGATACAATCTTAAAAACGTGTTATTATTATAAGTCACAAGGGTACCCCCAAAACACAGTGCATCAGGGTCTCCCTGTCTGGGCACAAGGGCATGGCCATGAGAATAGCGAATGAAATGTCAACATTTGACTCCAGGTTTGTGGTAATAGATATTTTGATGTTTTCTTTATTGCTTCAAACAATAGGGTGTTCTTTTGTTTTTGTGGTTTGCTTTCTGTGATTTATTTTATTTTATTTTTATTTTTATTCTTATCAGTTACATTTTATTAACTCTGTATCCCAGCCGTGTCCTGCTCCCTCATTCCCTCTGTGATTTTTTTTTAAGACATATACTTTTTAAAGTGAGAAAACTGTTGCTATCCTTGTGGAACTCCACAAGGAGAGCAACACAACCAAAATATCTGGGCACGGGGGTCTTCTCTAAGACTGATACTCCAACCAAGGACCATTCATAGATATAACCTAGAATTCCTACTCAGATGTGGCCCATGGCAGCTCAGTATCTAAGTGGGATCCCTAGTAAGGGGAACAGGGACTGTCTCTAACATGAACTCAGTGTCTGGCTCTGTGACACTGCCCCCTGGATTGGGGAGCAGTGTTGCCAGGCCACAGAGGAGGACAATGCAGCCAGTTCAGATAAGCTAGGGTGAGATGGAAGGGGAGGAGGAGAGGGGCATAGGAGAAGATGAGAGAGGAAGGGTGTGACTGGGAGGGGAGGAAGGAGGGTGCTACAGCTGGGATACAAAGGGAATAAACTATAAGAAAAAAAAAGTGAGAAAACTGACTATCATCAATAAGATCCAAGGCATTCATAATCATATCTGGCTCCCTGCTCCCAGTTATCTTCCTCCATTACAGGTTTATATAATCTGGAAAAACATGGTCTTTCTTTGTTCTGTACTCTAGGAATGGAATCATTAGGTTGTGTTCAGAAAAAATCTGTTTAATAAGATTGCTCTTATTTATAAGCAACATATAAAATCTTACTACCTGGTTTCATCACATATTATATTGTATAGGAGTCAGAAGGTGACTTAAATTTTATTTGGAAGCCTCTGGAGGCCTATAGCAATGGAGAGATAAATCTGATTTGAATTCTCCCTGGCTGATGATTCAAATTAAGGGGGGAGGGTAGAAATATAATCATTTTCAATAGTGTAGATTAAAAGTGATGATAGCATTCATATATGTATTATTAGAATATTGTTAATATAAACATGGTTTTGTTTTAATCCCAGGTGTGGAATGTGAAAATGATTCAGAGAGTCCACAGCAGCAACCTATTTGCCTCATGTGGGCTCTGAGAGGAGCTCTTTCCCAGCTGCAGATAGTTTAAATCTGAGGACTCTGGAGAGAATAAATGCCAGAGCCCAGAAAGCTTTGGGGAGCCCTGAGAAAGAATAAGGCTGCTGCTGCTTCCCTCCTGCAGCTTCAGGTTGCTTGTTGATGCAGGGAGACAAGAAGTTGGAGATCTCAGGAAATGAGGACTGAACTGGCTACAAGGAACCCATGACCCCAGCCAAAAGGAAGCAGCTAAGAGAACTGTGCCCATTTCCCACTAACCCTTTCACTCTCCTTCCTGGTATTGGGGTGTTGGAAGGGATTGGGGTGGAGTAGGGAGAAAGAGACATAAAAATGTAAATAAAAGAGTTTTTTTAAATGTATGCCAATTTTAGAAGATGGAGAACAGTAGGTAAAAAAAGGATACATTTGAGGCTAGAACAAACGTTGTATGTGTTGGATGCAGGTTAGAAACGAAGGGAATATTTAATGCCTGATTTTATTGTTGCCGTTATGAACTAGAAATGATACATTGGTAAATAAGAGGACACATAAACAATAGTTGTATATGTGAATGTGCATGCAATTTTAGGCGTGTGAAATGTGTTGTCTGTCATTCTGTTTTTGGGGGCAAAAGGTATTTCTTGAACTGTTCATTATCTTTAAATATCATAAAGTTCTAATTGTTTTCTTTCATTATTTCTACAAAAGCATCTTTAATGCTTTGACATCAAGTCTACCTGACTTTTATTTAATTCTGCAATGCCTAGATGTGCTAGTGAATGTTATCACATTTTCAATGAGTATAGCCATCACTTTTTATGTGTGAAAAGAATTTACAATTGAATTGCAATTTCATCTGAAAGGCACTTGTATTACAATCTCAGCAATGGTCAATTAGCTATTGCAGACCCCAGATACAGTTGTCTCATATTAATTTAAAAAATATTAAATTAAATATTTCCTGTATAGATATAAACTAAAAATATTCTGGGGTCTGAAAAATGGTGCAATGCATATTTTAATATGCAAACTTTTATTTTTCTAGGCTATCATTAAAAAAAAAAACCTAAAGACACCAGGATTTTTATATGCTTATACTGGATTCTAAATTAGTTATGTATTTCTATAATTGAATGTCAATTTAATATATATGAAATAAAAATAAAATTTAAGGGAGCATATATATTTGATATTTAAACATCTGTTCCTTATGTAGAATTTTATATTTTATTTTTATTTCTTTTTTATTAAATTTTTCTTTTTTATATTAATTACAGTTTATTCCCTTTGCATCCCAGCTGTAGACCCCCCTCATTCCCCCCCAACCCTACCCTTCTTCCCTCATCTCCTCCCATGCCCCAACCCAAGTCCACTGACAGAGGAGGTCCTCCTCCCCTTCCATGTGACCCTAATCTATCAGGTCTCATCAGGACTGGCTGCATTGTCTTCCTCTGTGGCCTGACAAAGCTGTTCCCTCCTCAGGGGGAGGTGACCAAAGAGCCAGCCACTGAGTTCATGTCAGAGACAGTCCCTGGTCCCCTTACTAGGATACTCGCTTAGATACTGAACTGCCATGGGCTACAACTGAGTAGGGGTTCTAGTTTATATCCATGAATGGTCCTTGGTTGGAGTATCAGTCTCAGAAAAGACCCCGGAGCCCCGATTTTTTGGTTCTGTTGCTCTCCTTGTGGAGCTCCTGTCCTCTCCAGGTCTTACTAATAAACTGTACCCTCTTAAATTGGTTATGACAGAGATGTAGGTTGTATTGGTGCTGTTGAGTATACACCACACATTCCAGTGAGAGGCCACATCTCTCAGTGGTTACTTAATAACCTACTTTCAATGGTTTTTCACCTGATTCTAAGAAAATTATTATAGAAGCTAGAGATAAACCAGTCAAAACAGACACAACACAGACTGGTTAACATGGCCCTAATGGCTTGCTCGCTCTTTCTTTTTCTTTCTTTCTTTCTTTCTTTCTTTCTTTCTTTCTTTCTTTCTTTCTTTCTTTCTTTCTTTCTTTCTTTCTCTCTCTCTCTCTCTCTCTCTCTCTTTCTTTCTTCCTTCCTTTCTTCTTTTCTTCCCTTCTTTCTTTTTTCTTTCTGCAGGTCAATGACACTTTGGACATACCGGATTCCAACAACTGGAAGGCTACCTCTATCACTACTTTTCAGAACAGTGAGCATAGTAGTAGACTGAACTATGGATGCAAACTTAGTATGGTACAAACTTTATGGTCTGACTTGCTTTACATTACTTGAATCAAGATAACTTATTTCACATGTTTAGGGACACTCAAATTCCAGGAAAATAGGCATAGTCACTCCTGCTTCCCTTCTGTCCAGAGAAACTACTCCACTCCAGACTTCAGCTGCACTCTAGTATCAACCCACATCATGGGTTTCAACCATTCCCATTCTTTGTCCAAACTATTCTTAAAGAGGAACGCCCAAGTGTTCCTTCTCTGTATAGACCTTCAAGTGATGGATAGGTTTTATATGACTGCCTCATTCTTAACAGAATGGCTAAATAAGTCTTGAAGATCTCTTGCCACGGGATCTTCATGTCCACCCAAGCTGATACCCTGATTTGAGTCCCAGTGATTACTTACAATATATTTTTTATTGGGCTTATTTGCAGGACTATGTGGGCAGTGAGACTCAAAAAGCTGCTGCATCACTGAAAAACTCATCTCAATGAAAACTTTGGTCACCAAATTGGACTTTGGTGGAATCATTATTTTGGTCTGTCCTGAGTTCCCTAGGGGAGAAGAGTTGATATGTGAGTTATCTCCCAAGGAGGTCACATATCACCCACTATGAATATAATCTTTTTGGCCCACATTGGCTACAATTTTATTATTATAAAATAATATATTATTACCTTTGTGGAATATATATTTACATGTGTGAATATATTTCCAAAGGAAATTTAGTTGATTAGAAAGAAATACGAGAAGGGAAGAATAACCTCCCCATCAGTGGACTTGGGGAAGAGCATTGGAGGAGCATGGGAGGGAGGGAGGGTAGGATTTGGAGGGAATGAGTGAGAGGGCTACAGCTGAAATACAAAGTGAATAACCTGTAATTTATTAAATAAATAAGTATAATTGAACAAGGAATTATTTAAAGTTACCAATTCTTTGAAGGGATATAATAAGACCTTTTAGTTGGGCTCCTCATAGCATCATTCACAGAAATGAGCTCATTTCTGCCACTGAGATAGCCAAACAGCCACAGATAAAAACATATACACTGGCATTACTGCATTTCAGTGGAATTTTATTTCCAAAGTCAGAGAGTGGGCTTGTAAATTTAAGTGGAACTTAATTTTCAAACTAGATAATTAAAGTGTTGCTAGCATTATATGCGTATTGTGTGCTGGCTGTATTATCTATACATATGCATTACACACGCACACACATTCTGAAATCCTCTATTTAATGTATCCTCTAAGCAATAATCCCCTAGCTAATATAAAATTTTGGATTAAAATATAGAACACCTTGCTGTATGTATATCAAAATCTCCCTGATTTCTTTTGCTCATGGTCAAAGAAAACTCTCAGGGAGATCTTAGAGGAACATCTGCAGTCAAAGCTGAGCTCTAGAGCCAGAATTCTGGGTTGACCTGGCAGATGGCTTTGTGGAAGACGTTTAACTCTTATGAAACATAACATCTAAACTAAACTAAAGACATAAGAGAACAACACTATATCTACCTTGTTTGTCAATATTCAAAACAAACTACTATTTAGGAGGAGGTGTATAAACATTTGCTTACTTGCTGTCCATACACTATGATGTGCGTGAATTTTTGGAAACTACTTTTGCTGAAACAGAACTGAAAATCCCCAGGCACAGCTTCGGTTTGAAAAACTGTTGCTCTCACCTCTGCTCTTCAGTGTGATGGGCAGGGACCACCAATAAGGACTTCAGTGTCTGTAGTTAAAGACCTGATCTCCTCCACTGCTCATATCCAGAGAAGCTGGAATCTACATATTGCCAGATTTCTGTAAAGTTTTACTTCTGTAAGTGAGGATAAGAATAGTGTCAGACTCTTCCATATTACTAAAACACTGTGTCAAAACTCAGGCATTGCCTGTAAGCCTATTTGCTACTCAGGAACCTGGGCAGACTGAAACTATGGTTCCTCTCCATGACCTCATGGCAGTAGGTCATGAGGGCTGAGATTGTTGCTGCCCACACTATACCAGGCCCGTGCCTATGCTCATGTAAGATTAAGACAAATGAAACCTGTGAGAGACCTCATACTGCGCATTACAGTTCAGTACATCACAGTCTCTTCTGCTCACCTTCAAGGACCCGCCTCCTTTTTCCTCTCCTTGATCCAAGCTCTTGCAGAGATCCTGAACCCTCTTCAGGCATACACAGATTTGCCTCACAAACACGCTCAGCCCCAGTTGTACTGACCTCCACAGGCACAGGCACATTCTTAGTGCACATGCATACATGCATACAAAACACCCACAAATTAAAACAAATTGAAATGAATTTAGAACTAATTTTTTTAAAAAAGGAAAGTTAAGATTGTATTTTGAAAAATTTGATAATACATTACCAACTATACTGGATGACATTAATTAATTATAGCTGTGTATACTTATTGACTAAAAGTATTTATACTCCCTTTAATTTTGACTATTTTATCAAGAAATATTTGAAAATCATATATCCATTACCTCTTTGGTAGAGTCTATACTTTTTGCTTATGACCCTCATTGTCATATATTACCATTGTGTATACTATAAATAAAATAGTATTCATTTTGCAATGCTTCAGGTAGCAAATTTGGTCTTTATCAAATTAAAAGACCAACTTGATGACAAGTTAATCAATCATATTACTGAATTTTAAGTATAAATAATCCCATTAAATAACTAATGATTTAGTATATGCATATCTCTATTTTCTACACACTGAAACTGCTAGAAAATCAATATAATAATAAAATATAATAGAAATTAACATTCAAATATTTCAATGTTTGCATGCTAGTACATATGATTTCATGATTAGTGAACTTCATCATTAAATAAAGGAAATTTAAAATGTGAAATTTTAATACTTTCTGTTTAGCTACAGTTCAATCATTAGTTTTTTTTTCCCCTGTGATTCCAGAATCATAATTAGCGTCTGTGATAGGAAAGGAAACAAGAGCTGTGTTTTGTTGTTTTGACCTGAGACTTAGTGTCTACACTGAACAGTTCTCCAAGACAGTGCTCATGTGTCTCATGAGACTTTCATGATATTTAGGAGCAGGAAAGAGGATCTATCCATGAGATTAATTGACCTGATGGTTCCTGAAAGAGGTCCATGAATATAAAAGAATATGATCCTGCCAGGAAGGTACAGCATTGCTGATGAGCAGCCTCGTAGGCAAGAAAACTCAGCTTCCTAACAACAGATGAAAAACTTTGGTTCTCATTGAACCATACCACAAAGGTGGAAAAGAAGCTCAGGAGTAGAGAGAAGTAAATTCAAGTAACGGCAGACTCTGAAAGCTAGTACTAGACATACATTCTGCACAGTTTTTGTGTAATGTTTACTGCTTACTGCCTGGCCACGAGAAGTCACCTCCTGTGTAGCTAATTGTAGAGCTCAGACCTAAAGGGGAGTCAAACCGTGCCTTTCCCTGATTCCAAATGAAATAGTTATCTTCTTTTTTCTACAATAGCTTTCTTATGAAAGGTCGAATGCTTTCTTCTTTCTAGAAATAGTAACTGCAGCGCCACCGCTGTTAGTGGGGAGCAAGTCATGCTACGGGGCTGCCCTTCTTCAATTAACCCTCTCTAGAATTTCCTCTCAGGCATGCCCAGGTGCTCGTGTCCTAAGTTAGTCCAGATCTTACCAGTCTGTCAAACGCAACCATCTTAAGTGCAGTTTTGTAGATGTATGAAGGCTATAGAGTGGATTAGATATAGTTAATGGAGTGTTTTGTGGCTGAAAGAACATGAAGTTACTGAAAGCATATGGAGAGGGAGCCAAGATGGCGACTAGCACACACAGTTTCTGAGCTGTGGAATTGCTAACCATCTGAGTTGGTGCGTGGAAGGACCTCTAACCCATGAAAACAAAGGTGAGGCTTCCTAAACAACAGGGAACATCGCAGGAGGCGAAAACTTTGGTCTCGGGTCACCCGGAGACTTGTTTGTGGAAGGTGAAAAACGACCCTTTGATCTCACAGCACTCTCCTCCCCCAGAATTCCTTCTTCCTCGGCACAGTGGAATCATTTTTCTCTGCACAGACGTAACTGCCTGGGGTCTGCAGCGGCTGAGGCGGAGCTCCAAGCCCTTTAGGGACAGGTGCCAGCAGTACCCTTCTCGGAGTCCCAGATCCGCATTCTCCCAGGGCCCAAGTCTGCTAGATGCCATACTGGCTCTGCAGGATCTCGATCACTGACAGTAAGGCCCGCCCAATCCCACAGTGACAGAAAATATGCTATGTACTCACCAAAACCAGACAGAAACGCCACACTAGCTAGGCACACCAGGCTCTGGGAGAGCACAGTGAAGAGACCCCAGGACTTCCCAGAAAACATCTGGACCAGCAACCCAGTCTCCAGTTACAACGGGACTTTCTAACCTGGCGGCGGAGCAGCACTGAGCTGGCGGGGCACATCAGCCCTCCAGTTTAAGACTAACCAGGGCCAAACCAGAAAACAGAAAGGCTGGTTACCCCGATTCCTACTGACATGACCACCTTGAAATATCCAGCTGCAGCAAGACCTCATAACCTGGCAGTGACAGCAGCACAGAGCTGGCGGAGCACATCAAAGAAGCAGGGCCAAACCAGAGAGCAGAGAGCCCAGATACGCCAATCTCTGCCAAGTGTCCTGCCTGTAAGTGAGTGCACCCTTGAGAATCTGCAGCTCCACTGATCCTGGGTCCTTCTAAAACAGAAGCCAGGCATCGAACCCCCTCCCACCCATATACCCACTTTGGGAAACAGAGGGGCACTTGGAACATTGAAGTTCCTGCTCTGTGGGTCTAATTGAGGAGTTAAGGCAGTTAATGCCAGAAATTGCGCTGCGATCATCACTAGCGCCTGCGACATACACAGTACAGAGTCTCTCCCACACACTCAAGGGTTCAACATTAGCCATCACTCTGTCCCTTAAGATACACGTCCACGCACACCTACACACACACACACACACACACACACTTGCATTTGCCCCGTCTGCGCCTGCGTACTTTTCTCCCACAGGTACAGCTAGTCCTCAGCACATGCTAAGGACACGGGACCTCTCTCAGCTTGCTGAAGAACTCTACAGACGCCAGAGAGAAACAGTACCAGTTGATCTGCAGAATACAAAAACAAACAGGGAAGGTTTCAGATAAGCCAATGGCCAGGGGTAGGCGAAAGAACACTTCCAACATAAATCAGGACATCATGACTTCACCAGGAAACCCCAAAATAGATGGCTACTCCAATTCATCAGAAGCACAGGAAAATGACCTTAGAGCCATGCTTATCCAATTATATGTGGCTCAGAAGGAGGAAATGAACAAATCTTTCAAAGAGTTGGCCAGTCAATTGGAGGTAAAGAAAGAAGAAATAGACAAAAGCCTTAAAGAAACAGGCAAACATAGCCAAACAACTAGAGGCACAAGTAGAGATAAAATTAGTGGCATATAAAAAGGAAATGAACAAGGAAATAGAGACCATCGTAGAGAGACAGGAATCCAAATTCAAACAGATGAAAGAAATGGTGCAAGGCATGAAAACAGAATTAGAATCAATAAAGAAAACACAAAATGAGAACACCCTTGAGCTGGAGAACTTGGAGAAAAGAACAGGAACCACAAAAGTAAGCATCACCAACAGAATACAAGAGATGGAAGAGAGAATCTCTGGAGCTGAAGACACACATGCAGAAATTGATACTTCTCTCAAAGAAAAAGTAAAATCAGAAAAGTTCCAATCACAAAATATTCAAGAAATCAAGGACGCTATGAAAAGACAAAATCTAAGAATAATTGGAATTGATGAAAAAGAAGACTCCAGGCTCCAAGGTCCAGAAAATATTTTCAAGACAATCATAGAAGAAAATTTTCCCATTAGTGTTATATTTGCTGTAATCTAGGTTTCTCCAAGTTTGGTAGAATTTCAAATTACAAGACTGTGAGAAAGGTGGACCACGTAAAGCAAATGACTTTGTTATGGATAAAGGTCCTGTGCTGGATGCAATCGGATGTGTTTCACATTTAAAGAAGAATTGTCTGGATGTATCACATAGAAATAAAGCTAGTTGAACAGAAACTGGGGGAAATAAATGGAATAGGAAGACGAGTTGTTATAATTAAAGAAAAGGAATTTCAATGGAGGGTACATAGAGAGGTGAATGTCACTGCTACATCAAACATCAAAACATGGTTGATATAAAGGAATCAGAAATTATTTTCTCAGGGTATACAGTAGTATAATTAATCAAAATATGAATTGAAAAATAAAGATTATGTTAGCAAAAGAATAAAAATTGTTTTGCATATGATTTCTCTGGTGTTTAAATAACCAACACAATGTTTCAAGATTTCTCCGAAAACACAGATTTGTGGTTCAGCTAAAGGAAGCTCACATGGGTGGTAAGGCATTATTACTGAGTATGGCTGTCAGAGAAGACAAATATTTGAGTCAGTGTACTTATTAGAAACCTATTGTCATCAGTGAGAACATGGTGGTTATGGTATTTCATGAGGGATGAAGGGAATCCAGTTGTGTAGAAAGGATCTGTTCTTTCTCCTTTTGATATGGGGCAGTCATCATTGCCTATGCTTCAGCATGCTCACTTTAGAGACACGTTTAGGCCCCATGCCCTCCCAGTGGCAGAGATCCTTAACACTGTCTAAATCATGGCACACATTCAGGCTAGGCATAGTAGACACTGTGAAGACATAGAAGGAGCTGGATATATGCTAGCCAGCCTTTGCAGGAAGCAATATATCATGGTGGCAAGGCAAAACAATTTCCCATCTCCCTTCTTCATTTTTTAAAATTAATTTATATTTTATTAATTACAATTTATTCATTTTGTATCCCAGCTGTAGCGTCCTCCTTTGTCCCTCCCAATCGCACCCTTCGATCCTCTTATCCTCCCATACCCCTCCCCAAGTCCTCTGATAGGGAAGGTCCTCCTACCCTTCCATCTGACCTTAGCCTATCAGGTCTGGCTGCATTGTCTTCCTCTGTGGCCTGGCAAGGCTGATACCTCCTCAGGGGGTGGAGGTCAAAGAGCCAGCCACTGAGTTCATGTCAGAGACGGTCCCTGTTCCTCTTACTAGGGAACCCACTCGGACACTGAGCTGCCATGGGCTACCTCTGTGCACGGGCAACCACTAAGATCAACAACCAATAAGTGGGACCTCATGAAACTGAAAAGCTTCTGTGAAGGAAAGGGCACCGTCATCAGAACAAAACAGCCTACAGACTGGGAAAGGATCTTTACCAGCCCAACTCACTTCTAATCTGAAAATCCTGCGCTCTTATTGACCTTTTTGGTTCTGTTATATTTTAAGTTTTTGTTTTACCAAAATATGATAGATATTTGATTTAACCATAAAATTGGCTACTTTTGTCTATACTGCAACTGAAAACTAGGGATAATACTATCTTGGATTAGTTCAGAATAATTTTTTTGAATTTTTTTTCCCAAAATCAATCAATAAATCCAATAGGTACATAAATAAAAAAGAATTGTTTTAAGTGATCTAATATTTTTACAATGATTTAGCCACATGGATACACATCTGTTAAAATTGCTTCTGCAATCACAATTTGATAATTTTACATAGCATGCACTCAGGTTGTGAAGAAAGCAGAAAGATAACATCTGTGCTCCGTAAGCATTTCCATAAACCATCTCCTAAATGCCAGAATGCTGACATAGCAATGCAAGAAATCAAGGTTATTTATGTCCTTGCTAATTCTTTGTTACTGATGCTTCTTCCTCTCAGCTCTTCACAATTATTTTTTTCTTGTATGTTTTTTTTCTTCACAGTTTTGAGTCTCAGACTGAAGGTTGTTGGTTGTCCAGTAGCATCCTAACTCTGCTTGAACACAGCCGGTAGCCATAAACAGGTTTTTACTTCAGATAATGGAAAATGCAAGTAAAAAGGCTATACTTTTTTGCATACATTTCATTATCCTCTATAGCAAAATCATCTAGGCAGAGGTGATTGTAGGCTTTTTAGTTGCAATTCTAGAGTATTTGGAGCAACGCAGCTCTCTGCCCGGCAGGACCCTTACTACATTGGAAGATTTAACTTGTGCTGGTACCTCTAAGGATGATGCAGCCCTCACCAGCAGCCCCCTGTACGCTTATGGATCACTGACCAAACTGGTTCACTTTTAATTTGCATCATTTGACAGGGACCAGGGCATAGATGTGAGTGTCTCAGCTGCATCAGTATGTTTACTTATTTATTCATATGCTTATTCTCATTTAAAATTTTGCAATTGTACACCATGAATACTGACCAGTATCAATCTCATACTGTACTCTCCTATTTACCTTCTTTTCTCCCAACGACATTCTCTATGTCCATATCTGCTTGTTTTGTTTTGTGGCCAGCCAAGATTAAAGAGGGTTATCCTTTGGATCCCAGAGAGCTCAACAGCGTGTACACAATGAAAGACAGAGTTTTCCTATCTCCAAATATCTATCAATAGCCAATGGCTCATAGCAAAGGGATAGATATTTGAAAAACTCTGTATTCTTTGACTAACTGAACATAGTACCAATTTTGTTTACATAAAGCGTATGTAAATATTGAGTCCAAATTATGGTATTTTCTAGCCTCACCTGGCTTCAAAAGTATGTGTCAATGAGGTATACTCAGGTCTGCAAGTCACATGGAAAGTACGCTACCCACTAAGCCATCTCTCCATCCCTGAAACTATTAATTTTTGGAACATAATTTCCTCATTAAATATTTCTTCCTGACATTTTTTCAACAAAAATCATGATCTAGAGAAAATGGATATGGCTTCAATGCATTAAACTTTGTACTTGGAATAAAATCTTCCAAGTATGTAATATTACAATGAATTGAACGGTCCAGTGCTTGACTGGAAAATATTTTCTTCTGTATGTATATACGCCAATTTCATGCACATTAATAATGTGGTTTAAGCATAATCTTCCATATACTCCAATAGTCTCTACAATTTAACCTGCCCTCACTTTTCTCCTCTGTCCTTAGATAACTTCTAATTATCTGAGGTCAGTACATATTTGATAGTAAGCACCTATTTCATTTAGAATCCAGAGGTTTCAGAAAACATGAAGCTTGTATTTTTCTAAAACCATTTTATTTTCCTTATTACATTAACTCAGTTGCATCTATTTTCATGCAAAGCAAGATTTCATTGTTTATATTTGAAATAGAAAACGGTTCTTGTTATTTCCTTGATCCTAAGTCCTCAGAGAATAAATAAACATATTTGACACATATTTGTTTTTATTGGTGCTGGGAATCAAACTCAGCACCTGCTAGGTGAGCATTTCACCAGAGTGCCATGTCCTAAACCAAAATACTTGCTTTTTAATTAAAAATTACTATGAATTCATTTATTTTTTTATTTTTTTCTTTATTTTTTATTTTTAATTTTATTTTATTGACTACACTTTATTCATTTTGTATCCCCCCATAAGCCCCTCCCTCCTCCCCTCCCAATCCAACCCTCTCTCTCCCTTCTTCACGAATGCCTCTTCCCATGTCCACTGATAGGGGAGGTCCTCCTCTCCTTCCTTCTGATATTAGTCTATCAGATCACATCAGGAGTGGCTGCATTGCCATCTTCTGTAGCCTGGTAAGGCTGCTTCACCCCTCAGGGGGAGGTGATCAATGAGCAGGCCAATCAGATTATGTCAGAGGCAGTCCCTGTTCCCATTACTATGTAACCCACTTGGACACTGAACTGCCATGGGCTACATCTGTGCGGGGGTTCTAGGTTATCTCCATGCCTGGTACTTGGTTGGAGTATGAATCTCTGGGAAGAACCCTGTGTTCAAATTTTCTGATTCTGTTTTTCTCCTTGTGGGGTTCCTGTCCTCTCCAGCTCTTACTATTTCCTACTTCTTACATAAGATTCCATGCACTTTGCCTAACAGTTGGCCATAAGTCTCTGCATCTGCTTTGATAGTCTGCAGGGCAAAGCCTTTTAGAAGCCTTCTGTCCATTTCATTTAGATTTTCTAATTTTGTGACATATAGACTTTTGAAGTAAGTCCTAATGATTGTATGGATTTCCTCAGTGTCTGTAGTTATGTCCTCCTTTTTATTTCTGATTTTGTTGATTTGGATGGTGTCTCTCTGCCTTTTAGTTAGATTGGCTAAGGGTTTGTCTATCTTGTTGATTTTCTCAAAGAACCAGCTCTTGGTTTCATTGATTCTTTGAATTGTTTTGTTTGTTTCTAATTGATTGATTTCAGCCCTGAGTTTGATTATTTCCAGCCATCTACTCCTTTTTGGTGTGTCTGCTTCTTCTTTTTCTAGGGTTTTTAAGTGAGGCATTAAGTTGCTTGTATGAGATGTCTTTAATTTCTTCTTGAAGGCACTTAGTGCTATGAACTTTCCTCTTAGCACTGCTTTCATTGTGTCCCACAAGTTTGGGTATGTTGTGTCTTCATTTTCATTGAGTTCTAGGAAGACTTTAATTTCTTTCTTTATTTCTTCCCTGACCCAGCTGTCATTTATTAGCAAGTTGTTCAGTTTACATGGGTGTGTAGGGTTTTTGCTATTTCTGTGGCTGTTGATGTCCAGCTTTATTCCATGATGATCAGACAGGATACAAGGGATACTAGAAGGAAAAGTACAACCCAAGAAAACTAGCTACTTTCAAGAAAACACAGGAAATAATTAACAAAACAAAAAGCAACCAAGCACACAACCTTATGACCACAGCCAACATCAAAATCAAAGGATCTAACAGCCACTGGTCATTAATGTCTCTCAACATCAATGGACTCAATTCTCCAATAAAAAGACACAGACTAACAGAATGGATGTGTAAACAAAACCCAGCAATCTGTTGCATACAAGAAACACACCTAAGTCACAAAGGTAGACATTACCTGAGGGTAAAGGGTTGGAAGACGGCTTTCCAAGCAAATTGACCCAAGAAACAAGCAGGAGTAGCCATTCTAATATCTGATAAAATAGACTTTCAACCAAAATTAATAAAAAGAGATGGGGAAGGACACTTCATACTCATCAAGGGAAAATTCCACCAGGAAGACATCACAATCCTGAACATCTATGCCCCAAATACAAGGGCACCCACATTTATAAAAGAAACACTGATAAAACTTAAACCACACATAAATCCCTACACATTAATATTGGGAGACTTCAACACCCCACTCTCAACAAAGGACAGGTCAACAACAGAGAAATTAAACAAAGAAACAGTAACTCTAACAGAGGTCATGAATCAAATGGACCTAATAGACATTTACAGAACCTTACACGCAAACACAAAATAATTTACCTTCTTCTCAGCACCTCATGGAGCCTTCGACAAAATAGACCATATAGTTGGTCACAAAGCGAGCCTCAACAGATATAAGAAGATTGAAATAATCCCTTGTATCCTGTCTGATCATCATGGACTAAATCTGGACCTCAACAACAACTGAAATAGCAAAAAGCCTACACACACATGGAAACTAAACAACTTGCTACTATAAATTCATTTTAATCTGCATGACATAAACATAAAAATGTAAAAAGCATAATACTCTTAAAATTAAATTATAGCTCCCTTTTATCTTCTTTAAGTTAGACCTATCAAAAATTAACTAGTAATAATATTAAAAATAAAACTATCCACTAAAACTTTGTTCATATAAGTTCATAATAGTTGTTTATGTTTTACAAAATGCAACATGGTGGCCTCAACCATGCACCATATCTGAGGGGCACAAGATCCAAAACTCCAAAGTTGGCGTGGTGTGTGTGTGTGTGTGTGTGTGTGTGTATGTGTGTGTGTGTGTGTGTGTGTGTGTGTGTGTGTGTGTGTGTGTGT
>NW_026590699.1:11355804-11487921 GCF_907164565.1 Psammomys obesus
GTGTGTGTGTGTGTGTGTGTGTGTGTGTGTGTGTGTGTGTGTGTGTGGCAGGGTGCAGCTGGAGCCAAAACATAGACATTGAAGCTTCCTGGCCCATGAACTGAGACATTTTGGATCCAGGTCACCCATGGATGTCTCCAGGGCCTGAGAATAGCGAATAATCGGCCCCTCTGTACTTCCCCTCGCCCCAAGCACTAGCCTCCCTGCTTGGTGACTGAAACAGCAGAGGCAGCTGCCCCAAATAAAGGTCTCCATGCCTGATGGACAAAATGTTGCCACCACTGAGCTAACAAATCTCCTGCCTATGCAGGCCCAAATCTGAGAGTAAATAACAGGGTGAACCCCCGTGCTTTCTGATTAGCCCTGCAAGCTAGAGAGTGTGCCTTCAAGTGAGTGCATGCAGATCCCCAAATCCAGGATTCCTCTTAGCTAGCAGCCAGATATCAGATACCTCCTACAAACATCCCCCCAACTGTGGGAAACATAGGTATCCTATGGGTCACTCTGTACTCAGGGCACATGCACATTGTGCCCAGAAAAATGACACCAGTTCCCTCTTCTGAGCTTACACTCCACCCTTCCAGGCATCCACAAGCTCTAGCACCCTGTCCTTCAAGGCACACTTCCATGTACACTTCCTTGCTTGCCACATGCACTTGCGACCTTTCTCCCTTACCTACAGCTGAAACACCAACATCCATTCTCAAACCTGTGGATCTCTCTCATCTTCCTGAAGAATACTACAGACACCGGAGAAAGACTGACCGGTCTGAAGTATAGACTCCACGAACAAACAGCAAAGCTTACAGGTAAGCAGATGGCTACAGGTCAACATAAGGACACATCCAACAAACATCAGGACATCATGGCTTTACCAGAAACTACAAAAAAATCAATGAATATTTTAATTCATAGAACCAAAGGAACATGACCCTAAATCTATGCTTATCAAGTTATTAGAGGCACATAAAGAGGAAATGAACACAGCTCTCAAAGAAATACAGGCAAATACAGCCAAACAAATACAGGCAATAGTAGAAGTATACAGAAAGGAACCAAACAAAAAAATAGAGGCCATCCTGGAAACACAGGAATCCACATTCAAACAGATGAAGGAAATGGTGCAAATCCTAAAAACAGAATTAAAATGAATAAAGAAAACACAGACATAGAAAACCTTGAAGTTGGAGAACTTGGAGAAAAGATCAGGAACCACAAAGGTAAGCATCACCAACAGAATACAAGAGATGGAGGACAGAATCTCAGGCTCTGAAGATACAATTTCAGAAATTGATACATCTCTCAAAGAAAAAGTAAAATTGGAAAAGTTCCAAAAACAAAACATCCAAGAAATCAAGGATGCCATAAAAAGACAAAATCTAAGAATAACAAGAATGGACGAAAAAGAAGATTCCATGCTCTAAGGTCTAGAAAATATTTTCAAGAAAATCATTAAAATATTTAGAAGAAAATTTTCCCAACTTAAAGAAAGAGATGTCCATAAGCATACAAGAGGCCTATAGAACATCAGATAGACTGGAGCAGAAAAGAAACTTTTCATATCACATAATAGTCAAAACACTAAAACTACAGAACAAAGAAAAAAATATTAAAGGCAGCAAGGCGAAAAGGCCAAGTAACATATAAATGTATACATATCTGAATCAACCGGACTTCTCAACAGAAAATATGAAAGCTAGAAGGATGTGAGCAGATGTAATACAGACTCTAAGAGACCACAGATGCCAACCCAGACTACTCTACCAAGCAGTTTTCAATCAACATAGTTGGAGAAAACAAAATATTCCGTGACTAAACTAAACTTAAACAATATCTACACAGCAACCCAGTCCTACAGAAGATATTAGCAGAAAACTGGAATCTAATGAAATAAACTACACCCAAGAAAATACAGAATGTAGATAACTTCACAACAACAACAACAAAATAAACAAATAAAAGAAAACAAGCATAAAAACACAGTAACACCAACTCCACAATAAGAGGAACTAACATTCATTAGTCACTATTATCTGTCAACATCAACGGACTCAACTCTCTAATATAAACACACAGACTAATAGAATAGTTGCAGAAACAGAATCCAACATTCTACTGCAAGAAACACACCTCTGCAATGAAGATAAACACTACCTCAGAGTAAAGGGCTAGAAAATGTTTTTCAAGCAAACAGACCCAGAAAATAAATAGTAGCTATCCTCATATCTAATAAAATAGACTTTCAACAAAAATTACACAAAAAAGATGAAGAGGAGCACTTCATTCTCATCAAAGAAAAAATCCACCAGAAGGACATCACAATCCTGAATGTCCCTGACTCAAAAACAAGAGCACCTGCATTCGTAAATGGAACATTATTAAAGCTTAAATCACACATTGATCCCAACACTTTAAGAGTGGGAGACTTCAACACTCTACTCTCAGCAAGAGACAGACCATCTAGGCAGAAGTTAACTAGAAAAATAATGACACCTACAGAAGTCCTAAATCAAATGAACCTAATAGATGTCTACAGAATTATTAACCCAAACTCAAAAGAGTATACCTTCTTTTCAGCGCCTCAGCGAACCTTCTCAAAAAATTGACCATATAGTCAGGCACAAAGCAAACCTCAACAGATACAAAAAGATTGAAATAATCCTTCATATCTTCTAAGAACACCGTGGCCTAAAACTAGAAGTCAACAACAACAGAATTAACAAAAAGCCTACAAGCACATGGAAACTAAACAACTCTCTGTTCAATGACAGTTTGGTCAGGGAAGGAATGATAAAAAGAAATTAGAGACTTCCTAAAAATTAAATGAAAAGGAAGGCACAACTTACACAAACTTAAGGGACACAATGAAAGCAGTGCTAAAAGGAGAGTTTGTAGTACTTAGTGCCTCCAGAAAGAAGTTTGAGACATCTCATACAAGCAACAGCACACCAAAAAGCTCTAGGAAAAGAAGAAGACACACCCCAAAGGAGTATACGTTTGGAAATAATCAAACTCTGAGCTCAAATCAATGAATTAGAAAAAAAAGAAAACAATTCAAAAACAAATCAACAAGATAGACAAACCCTTAGTTAAACTAATTAAAAAGCAGAGAGAAACTATCCAAATTATCAAATCAGAAATGAAAAGAGGGACATAATGACAGACAATGAGGAAATACAAAAAATCATTAGGTCTTACTACAAAAGCCTACATGTAGAATTCTACCAGACATTCAAAGAAGAGCAAACTGCAATTTTCTTCAAACTGTTGCACAAAATAGAAACAGAAGGAATATTACCAAACTCATTCTATGAAGTCACCTTGACACCAAAACAACACAAAGACACAACACAAAAAAGAACTACAGAACTCTCTTTCTCTCTCATGAACATTGATGCAAAAATACTCCATAAAATACTTGCAAACCAAATCCAAGAACTTATAAAAGATATCATCCACCATGACCAAGCAGCCTTCATCCCAGGCATGCAGTGCTGGTTCAATATATGGAAATCTGTCAATCTACCATATAAAAATTTTGGAAGAAAAACCACATGATCATTTCCTTAGATGCAGAGGAAGGACTTGACAAAATCAAACACCCACTCATGTTTAAAGTCTTAGAGAGATCAGGGATACAAAACACATACATAAATACAGTAAGGACAATTATATAGCAAGCCTGTAGCCAATATCAAACTGAACAGAAACTTAAATCAGTCCCACTGAAATCAGGAACAAGGCAAAGCTGTCCATTCTCTACTCTATCAGTATCTTTTCTTCATAGTATTTGAAGTCCAAGCTAGAGCAATAAGGCAACTAAAGAACAAGGGGAAAAATTCTTAATAGAAAAAGTCAAAGTATCACTATTTGCAGATGATATGAAAGAATACATGAGTGACCCCTAATATTCAACCAGAGAACTCCTTCAGCTGATAAACAGCTTCAGCAAACTGGCTGGATACAAAATTAATTTTAAAAAAAATCACTCTCCCTCCTGTATATGAAAGAAAAAAGGGGCCGAGAAAGAAATTAGGGAAACTATTCCCTTCACAATAGCCAAAAAGTATCTTGGTGTGATGCTAACCAAGCAACTGAGAGACCTGTTTGAAAAAAAAAAAAAACAAACTTCAAGTCTCTGAAGAAAGAAATTGAAGAAGATATGAGAACATGGAAAGATCTCCCATGTTCATGGATGAGTAGGAATAACATAGTGAAAATGGTCATCCTGCCAAAACAAACCTATAGATTCAATGCAATTCTCATCAAAACGCCAACACAATTTTTACAGAACTTGAAAGAACACTTCTCAATTTCAAACAGAAAAACTAAAAACTCAGAATTGCTAAAACAATCCTGTACACCAACAGATCATCTGGAGGTATCTCCAGCCCTAATCTAAAGCTGTACTACAGAGCAATAGTAATAAAAACTGCATGGTGCTGGCATAGAAACAGAATGGTGGCTCAATGGAATCAAATAGAAAACCCAGAAATAAACCCACACACCTATGGGTACTTAAATTTTGACAAAGAAGCCAAAACAATTCAAGGGAAAAAGACAGCATCTTCAACAAACGGTCCTTGTCTGACTGGATGTCTACATGTATAAAAATGCAAATAGATCTATATTTATCACCCTTCCCAGGACTAAAGTCCAAGGGGATAAAAGAACTGAACATAACACACTAAAACTATTACAAAAAAAATGGGGAAGAGCCTTGAACTCATTGGCACTTGAGACAACTTCCTGAACAAAACACCAAGAGCACAGGCTCTGAGATCAATAATCAATAAACGGGACCTCATGAAACTATAAAACTTCGGTAAAGCGAAGGACACTGTATCAGAACAAAATGACAGCCTACAGACAGGGAAGGGATCTTCACCAACCTTATATCTGACAGAGGGCTAATAGTCCTGACTATATAAAGAACTCAAGAAGTTAAAAAGCAAAAAATCAGGTAATCCAATAAAAAAAATGTGTACAGAGCTTAACAGAGAATTCTCAATAGAGGAATATTGAATGGCAGAGAAATGTTCAAAGTCCTTAGTCATCAGGGAAATGCAAATCAAAACAATCCTGAGATTTCACCTTACACACATAAGAATGGCTAAGATCAAAAAACATGCTGGAGAGGATATGGAGAAAAGGGAAACCTCCTCCATTACGGATGGGAATGTAAATTTGTACAACCACTTTGGAAATCAAACTGGTGCTTTCTCAGACAAGTAGGAATAGTGCTACCTCGAGATCCAGCCATACCACTCCTAGACATATATCCAAAATATGCTCAAGTACACAACAAGGACATTTGTTCATCCATGTTTGTTACAGCTTTATTCATAAGAGTCAGAAGAGGGAAACAATCCAGATGCCCCTCAGTTGAGGAATGGATACAGAAATTGTGTCACATTTACACAATGGAATACTACTATACTATTAAAAACAAAGATATCACGAAATTTACAGACACATGGATGAAATGAGAAAAGATAATCCTGAGCGAGGTAACCTAGACCCAGAAAGACACACGTGGCATGCACTCACTTATATGTAGATTTTATACATATAATACAGGATAAACACACTTCAAGGCACAGACCCAAAGAATACTAGTAATAAGGAGGATCCAAGGGAAGATGCATAAATCTTATTAAGAAAGGGGAATATAATTAACAGAGGTAGTGGTCCAAGGGAAGAAAGAAGGTAGGAGAGGGGACCTAGAGGAATATGACGGCAAAGATCATGCCTGGGAGGAGGGAATGTGAGAGGTAAGATGGCCTGCAGAGAAGAAGAGAAACTGAGGGTGGGGGAATCTCTGTGACAAGCTGTAGACCTAAGTCAGTGTAGGCTCATGGGAAGCTATGAGGGGGACTCAAGAAGAGACACCTAATAACAGAAGCCATAGATCCTGAAGAGGACACTTTCTAACTAGATAAGTCTCCTACTGGGGGGGTGCACACTGACCCACCCACAAAAATTTCAACCCAAAATTTACCCTGCCTACAAAATGTGCAGAGATAAAGAAATATCTACAAGACAGAGCACAGATTGAAGGAATGCCCAACCAATGCCTGGCCCAAACAAAGACCCATATGAGAGTGCCAACCCCTGACTATGAATGATAGTCTGGTAAGTTGCAGATAAAAACCTATCAGAGTTTCTCTCTGAGAGGTGCTTCACAGCAATGCCTCAACACAAATGCTGAGACTCACAGCCAAACATTGGGTGATGTTTAGAGAGTCTTATGGAAAAGTGGAAGGAAAGAGAAAAGGACCTACAAGTGAGAGAAGCTTCACAAAAGACCTAGATATCCTAACAACCAGGACCCCAAGGGGCTTGATGAGGCTGAAGCATCAACCAAGAACCATGCATGGACTGAACCTAGATGCCCCTAAAAAAATGAGGCTGATGGAATGGCTAAGATCAAATTCAGAAGTGAAAACACATATTGGAGAGGATATCGAGAAAGAGGAACACTCCTCCATTGCTGGTGGGAATGTAAACTTGTACAACCACTTTGGAAATCAATCTGGTGCTTTCTCAGAAAACTAGGAATACTGCTACCACAAGATCCAGCTATACTACTCCTAGGCATATATCCAAAAGAGGCTCAAGTACACAACAAGGACATTTGCTTAGCCATGTTCATAGCTGCTTTATTTATAATAATCAGAACCTGGAAACAACCCAGATGCTCCCAATGGAGGAATGGATGCAGAAATTGTGGTATATTTACAGAATGGAATACTACTCAGCAATTAAAAACAAGGAAATTATGAAATTTTCAGGCAAAGAGTAATAACTAGAAAAGATCATCCTGAGTGAGGTATCCCAGAAGAGGAAAGACACACAGGGTATATACTCAGTTATAAGTGGACATTAGACATATAATGTAGAATAAACATACTCTCTACACCTGAAGAAGCTAAGCAAGAAGAAGGACCCTGGGTAAGACGCTTAATCCTCACTCAGAAAGACAAATGGGATGGACATTAGAAGAGGGTGAAAACAAGGAACAAGACAGGAGCCTATCCACAGAGGTCTCTGAAAGACTACGAAGCAGGAAAATAAAGCAGATGCTGAGGTTCATAACCGATCTTTGGGTAGAGTGCAGGGAATCTTATGAAAGAAGGGGGAGATAGAAAGACCTGGAGGGGACAGGAGCTCCACAAAGAGAGCAACAGAAGCAAAAATTCTGGGCACAGGGGTCATTTCTTAGACTGATACTCCAAACAAAGACCATGCATGATGATAACCTAGAACCCCTGTACAGATATAGCCCATGGCAGCTCAGCCTCAAAATGGGCATCCTAGTAAGGGGAACAGGGACTGAGAGCAGCCTTACCAGGCCACAGAGGAAGACAATACAGCCAGTCCTAATGCGACCTGAAAGGCTATGGTCAGATGAAAGGGGAGGAGGACCTCCCTTGTCAGTGGACTAGAGAGGGGCATTGTAGGAGATGAGGGAGGGAGGACAGGATCGGGAGGGGATGAAGGAGGGGCTACAGTTGGGATACAACGTGAAAATTGTAATATAAAAATTAAAAAAGTAGCTGTTGAGAAGCTTAGGGTTCATGTGGGTTCTCAAATAAGGAAAGCTGGGACTGCATCTGTCTGGCTTTTGATCACTTCCCTGCTGGTGTACTTCTTAAAACTTTTTTATTTAGATTTTTTCCCCTTACTCCACCCTAATCCTTTACCAGCATCCCAACACCAAGTAGGAGAGAGAAAGTGTTAGTGGGCAAGTGGGCACAAATCTTTTTTAGCTGCCTGTTGCTGGTTAGGGTTGTAGGGCTTCTTGGAGCCAGTCTAGTTCTCGTTTCAGGAGATCTCCATCTTCTTGTTTCACAACAGCAACTAGGAGCAGCAAGGGGAAAGCAGGAGCAACATTGTTCTTTCTCTGATCGCCACACTCTCAGGCTCTGGCATTTATTCTGTCTTCGGAGTTCTCAGATTTAAACTATCTGCAGCTGGCACAGAGTACCTCTCAGAGCAGGCATGAGGCAAATAATCTGCAACTGTGGACCATCTGAATCAGTCCCATATCCCACACCTGGGACCAGAACAAAAACATGTTTATACCCACAACACTTTCCCCTGGTGGGACTGACCTGTCAGGCCACAGGGGAAGAGGACGAGCTCAGTCCTGATAAAACTTGATGACCTGGGGTGGATGGGAAAGGGAGCTCCCCTTTTTTAAGGAATAGTGGAGGTGAGAAAAAGGGATGGATGGTGGGACTGGGAGGTGAGGAGAGAAGGAGCTCCAACCAGGATGTAAAGTGAATAAAAAAGAAAGAAATTTTTAAAATATATTTTTTGAAGACAGTGGGTGTTGCAGTGGGTTTTATCACCGTGTCTTCACTTGTCATTATATTTTCTTCTCTTCTTTTCCTGACTTTGCCATTGACTCTGGACTTTCCAGAGTTCTCACTGGCTAATTAAGTCTCCTCATGAGGATGAATATTCTGATAGAATCACATAAGGCACAAATCACTGGAAATCTCTGGAAAGGGTTGATTTATCCATAATGGGAAGACGATGTTTAGTGCGCCATCCTGTGTGCTGAGAGCCTCAGTAGAGTGAAAGGCTGGAACCAGCATTCACCCCTGTGCTCTGGGCCCGGGGTTCCAGAATCATCAAGCCCCTTCCATCATGATTTCCCAACCCTGAAGTGTGGGTAAACAACAAATAAGGCCCCCCTTAAGTTAACTGGGGGGAGTGTTACAACAGTGAGTAAGGAACCAATACACTTTGCTGTTGTTTTTTTTTTTTTTTTTTAATCCAATTCCTCCATTAATTTGATTTAGGTGTTGTGGATGATGGTTTGAAGTAAAAGAAAAGTTCTTTGGTGGGGTCGAAATGCCAAGATAAGGAATTTGGGTTATTTTTGTGGGTGCCAATTACTGCAGCTCAATTGTTGAGGTCATTGTGAAGCCATTAGAGAATCCTGTATCGTTAACCCTGTGGGAAATTAAGCAGGCAGAAGAAGCAGCATGTGGCAGAGGATATCACACACTTGTACACCTGTGTGAGTCATTAACCATCTGAGTTCAGCAATATTTGATGTGAGCAAATCAGCAACTTCTCCTGCTTTCCATTAAGGCAGCAGAGTCAGCCTCAAGAGAAGGTCCTCCAAATGAGGGCGCTCACCAAGGGAGGTTACTCTAAATGACTGAAAGGGGCTCTCTGGCAAGAGTAGGAAGATTATGAAATCTAGATGTAAATACTGGGAGGCAGGAGGAGTTGGTGGGGGGGGTTCTTTTCCAATTCTCATGGCAGCCCTTGTGTTGACTGTCCTTAAAGAAAGTAATACTTAAGATAAATAGCCATTCAGTTCCCCCAGCTCTGCCATGAATCTTTGTCTCCCTTTTTATGCCTTAAATATTGCTGTGCCAATGAAAAATATAATTGTCATTATAACTGACATGGCTCACAGAGACCCCCCACAAGCTTAGAAAATATTTGTAGTTGCTGGTTGCTGCGGAAAGATAGTTTTCTTCAAGGATGTGTCCTCTGATAAAATGCTCCAGGGAATGGCCCTACAACCATGCACATTCTGAAAACTCTAAGGAGTTTATACTTTAGACTTGATGTAAAGTAGAGGACAAGAAGTTGGGAAAGAAAAAGTTGAGAGAGTACAGGAAATGTTAAAGTAGAGAGAATGGATCAGGTCAAAACACATTACATGCATGCATGAAATTCTCCAAAATACATTTTCTAAAGTGGGAAACATGGCATGTTTGGTGGCTTGAATAAAAATGGTGCCCGTAAGCTCACAGGTAGTGGCAGTGTTGGAAGACATGCATTGTGGGAGTAGGCATGGCCTTTTTAAAGGAAGAGTACTCATTTATTTCTTGCTGCTTGCTGATCCAGATGTAGAACTCTCAGCCCCTTTGAAAACATGTCTGCCTGTACACTGCCATGATTCCTACCATGACAATAACGGACTAAAGTTCTGAAACTATAAGCCAACTCCAATTAAATGTTTTCCATGGTCACCATGTGTCACCACAGCAATAGAAATCCCAAGTATCACTAAGCAGTACATTTCCTCAAAAGAATGGAAAAAGAATATATATCCGTTTCTTTCATGAGATTACATACTATTGCATGCTGTCTCAATGACAGTATTTATCTTCTACAATCCTTTAAAAACATACATAGAATATATAACAAAGTATAGCATTAAATAGAGGAAATCTACAGCACTGGCTTCAAAATAAGAAGGTGGATAAGCCTTACTCTTTAAGCCCTCCATTAATTCTTGATATCAAGACTTACTAGACAGAAACGGGAATACGCTCAGGTTCTACTGTGTTACTAGGACAGCGTCATTAAGAAAAAATAGGAAAAACTTAAAAGAAGGTAGGGCATTGGTAAATTCAACAATATGAAACCAGAGATAGACATTGTAAGCAAAGCAGGAGACTAATGATATTGGAGCAGGAGAATTTCAGTGTTCTACCTTGTAGCCAGACAGTCATCACCCCTTTCTGCTTCTTAAGACTTATTTATTTTTACTTCATGTCTGTGAGTGTTGTGCCTGCATATCTGTATGTACACTGTGATTCGGATGGCTGCTGAGGCCAAAAGAAGGCGTCAGATGCCCTAGAAAGGGAGTTACAGATGGTTCTGAGCTGCCTTATGGTTACTGGGAACTGATCCCGGTCTTCAGTAAGAGCAGCAAGTGCCATTAACCACTGAGCTATTGCTCAGGGTCATCTCTCTTCTTACAAAAGGACACTGTTATTTCCATCACTGTCTAGCTCAGCATGTGGTTACATTCATTTCTTCATCTATGAGGTGGCAAAGGTCCTTTTACCTCTCTGTATTCATAAGATAAATAATTTCTTTAGAAATATATCGAATAAAGTAATCCTCTCACACTGAAGCTATAAAAGTTGCATAAAGCACTTGATATGTGCAGAAATTCCTACTCTCTTGACAAACATGAAAGTCCTGCAAGGAACGTTGATTTTGCGGCCTTCTGTTGATTTTGTGATGAAGATACATACAAATGGAGTGATAACTACCCAGTACCTTCTGAGAAGTGAGAGCCCATCATTCTCCTTAAACATTTATTGTTGTAGAAATCCAGAGGAGTGCTGGGTCTCACTTATCCTCTGGCACGTTTCACTGGACACCAGTCTTGTTGCTGTCGGTTTCTACCCAAACATTGAGTGTGAGAAAACAGAAGGCACTTCGTTATTAGGGAACATTTTTTTATAATATTCTTTTGAAAAATTTCAGGGGCACACTGTAGGATTAAAATGTAGTTATTAGAGTACGGAGTCCTAGAAAAATATATAAATTGATAATAAACAATAACTGTTGCAATGATATTTTTACTGCATGTCAGAAACTCACGTTAACACATCCAATATATTTGGCAAAGATGTTTTGTGCTTAAGAGCTTATACTCAAGCCACTAAGCTTTGCTTCAAATCAAAATGGAGTTAATTCTACAGACATAAACATGAGAATATCTGGCTCCAAATAAACATTTCAGAAAATGAGTTATTGCTGTTGCTATCTTTGCTAATGAAGAGTGACACTTAAGGAAAATATTTCTCAGTTAAAAATAAATAAGTGTTCATTTCAAAATTTCCCTAGGATTTGAGGCTTATTGCTTCTACACATGAAAACATGCCTCATTTTTTTTTTTACAATTTCATAAAATTTGTTTTTCATCCAAAACATCTAGTTATTTCTCATGTCTGAAGACTGCAGTTCCTCACCTTATAATTGCTATTGATGACGTTGTCAGAGGTGATAATAAGCGCACATTAATAAAACTCCTGTCTGAAACTGAGCACTTAGTAGACTAATGGCTGAGAAGCAGCAAACACAGTCAGTGGGACTAAGTTTAACTAAGTCCTTTTCCCCAATTAGGGGTACAGAGTGCCCAAGGCTTAAGGGAGAGTTACCAAATGCATGTGATGATGCCAAGACTAACTGTAATGCAGTGTCTAGATTTTTGTAGACTTATGTCATATTTGGTAAAAGGGACATGTGCAGACTTCACGGAAACTTATTTGGAAATCACTGTTTATTTTTGTTCTTTCATTGCCAATATAAGTTCGGTTCAATTTTTCCCTGACAGATGAATTGATTTCAAACAGAACCGCCAAGAATATGCATGTGTGTTTCTAGGCTACAAAAAGTTTAGGGTGTGTGCCTGTGGGAGTGTTGCCACCATTAAGCAGCTAGCTGCGTTGTTCAAAATTTGGAACATGATTATAGCTGTACATTGCTGAACTGCCGGAATGTGGTAGTGGAGTGTATCCTTAGGGAACACCCTGTGTGACCGCCCTGCCCTGATATGGCACACAGAAAACCTGTACTCTTGAGCCTGTTTTGGATGTATCCCCAGGACGATGGCATGCAGTGTGTGTCGGGGGTATGTGTGGGGGTGTCTGTGTGACATGATACACTTTTTGATATATGTACACACATGCACACACATATATATAACATACGCACATATATATTGCTTACAACATTATATGGTTGGTAAGTATTTGAACAATAACTGTGGTTGAATGAAACTACTTAGCAACACACAGTTTTCACATGGTCTAAATATACGCCTTAGGGTGACTGGAATTGTCATGTGACAAGCCCGTTTTTGGTGCCAGCATTGCATTGGTATATCCTGGAAACAGGAATTATTATGTTGTGCACAACTGTATTTGGGCAACCCCTGAAGTTATGAGCTGTCTCTCCAAACATAGTTTAATGGCATGGATGTGGCTGATTGAATGTACTGAGTAGAGTTATAGTAACCCTCACAGTTCAACTCATGAGCAAACCCATTCTAGAGCTCAGCACTCTGAACTGGTGTCGTGGTTTTCATCAGGCACCAGGATCACTTCCCTGTCTGCCCTACTCTTTCATAGCTAGTGATCTCTCTCTTTCCTGTCTTTCTCCCTTCTTACCGCTCTTACTCTCTCTCCCATTCTGATATTTTGACCATGCATATATTTTCAGTTCTTTCACTTTTAACATGTTATCCTGTTCTCCGAAGGCTATGACACAAAGCACAAACTTTGTGGTACATTCTGAAAGTTGTCAATTCTTTTGGATTGTGTGGGTTTGACCCGGGCCGGGCCTTCAACCTCAGTAGAGAGATGTTAAAATTTATCCATGAAGAATGCTAGGCATTGTTAAAAAGGATGGCATTTCACTTGTGCTTCCAAAGTCACCAAATTAGTGGAGGGATAAGTGTGTGTGTGGGGGGGGTTGCAGATGACAAAAAAAATGAGATGGGGAGAAGGCCAAAACAGGTGTCAGATCAAAGGGAAATGACAGAATTATGTCACTCTTATGGCACATGGAAACCATGTCTCTTAGAATTGTGCTTCAGTAGTAGTAGAATTTGGAGCCCTACTCAAGTAGGAATCCATCAGTGTATGACCCTGAAGAAAAAGAAATGGCGCGGAACCCTGTTGTTAACAAAAGAAAAAGAAAAACAAATAAGCAAATTTTTGCAGCTAAAACATGAGTCCCCTCTGAGTTTCTCTACACGCACACATAAACAATATTATGTTGCACATATTTGGATGTTAGGGACATATTCAGTTAGTGTGAGTAAGTGACTCTAATTTAGTTGCACATGCCTGGTTTTCTAAATTAGAAGGTTTATATCCACAGCAATGCTTTAAATTGACTTTAATACAATTTGGAAACTTTAGGGCCCTACTGTAGTTTTACAAACACTTTAGCAGATAAATTTGATTTTATTATTTAAATTTAAACATAGAATGTGGACTAAAAGCCTGGCAAGACAGGCATAAAATTTAAATGTGTCTGGACCTGTCTGAGATTCAATCAAAGATGACTGGTGTTGCAATCATAAAATAATGGCAAGGAGTGACGATTGTCAGGTGACAGAAGGTGACCCGGCAGGGAAATATGCACACTTCTACGCAGTGAGACTTTCCACCTGTACAAGATCTATTTTCTAAGTATATATATCAAGCAAGAAGAAATCCAGAAAGTAAATCAAATGCAATTAAAATGTAATATAAGCTAAAATCAGCTTTCTGTTGTTTCCAGTTCATTGCACTTAAGGTCCTCACTTTGCTGCAGAAAGTTTAACCCTCGTATTTTTCAACTAGAAACTTTTATTCTAATGAAATAATTATTGATTTTTTTCATATAACAGATTAAGGTATACAATACAAAACAGTTATAAAGCCCATTGTATTTAACCTTTTAAAATAAAAGGAACTTAAAGGAAAACTTGGTAGCACCCTTTATCTAAAGAATTTTAAGATAGCTTTGAGGCACCTGTTTTCAACTTTCTGGTCATCTTTTTCTGTTTCGAAGTTTTGTATTATTTTCTCCTTGCTTATAAGTATCATAACTTTTCTTGTAATACTGCATATTGTTTAGTTTAGTTTGTCTTAAGGTAAGGTCCCTGTGGTAGCCTAGAACTTATGAGTAGAACACGTTGAGATCCACCTGCTTTATCTTTCAGACTGCTGGAGTTAAAGTTTCCTCCTGCAGTGAATGGTAATTACCCCACTTACAGGCAACTGGACGAGGTGCAGAGTGAGAAGCTTTGGAGTGCTCAGGACTAAATAGAGTGTATGTGTAACTGGGGACAGAAAGATTGTAAGAGACACAAACAGTGAATGAGGCCAAGGAAAACAGGTATTTTCCAGGTACAATAAGGCTGATGCAAATATGAACTCGCAGAGCCTGACAGCATGCACAGGATTTATATAAGCTTAACTTAGACAAAATCCCCGCATGGAGTAGGAAAAGTGGACACAAAGTTTTACCCCTAGCTAAGAAGTTATTAGCTATTGGGAGGGAGTAAATCTGTTTTGATCAATGGACTGGCATAGGATAGATCGAGCACATGGCATTATTGGCCCATGCTCAGGAGCAGTTGACCTATACACACTGTACTCTAATTAAATTAAATTGATTGATTAATTGATTGGCTTGAGAGAGAGAATACAACAACAAATCGATATTGGATGGGTAGGGAAGAAACAGTGGACCTGGAGAAAGATACAGGGAAGTGAAAAAATATGATAAAACATATTTGTAGGCACTATTTTTATTCTCTAATTTATTTGGGTTTCCTTATGCCTCTAAATCTCTTCTCCACCTCTTATTACCCTAATACCTTCCAACACCCCAACACTAGGTAGGGTAGAAAAAAAGTTAGTGGAGAGAGGGGGCAGACTCTCTTTTCCTACTTCAACAGTTTAGGGTGGTGGGGTTCTTCGGGAAAATACCAATGATATCTAGTAGTTCAGCTAACCAACAAACCAGCAAATGCAGCATCAGGAAGAACAAACAACAGCAGAAAGAACAAGAAGCAGCCTATACCTTCTCAGACCCTCTGCTATAAGTGTTGTTTTTCTCTGGGCGCTGATATTTATCTCTCCCAGAGTCCTCAGAATTAAACTGTCTCCACCTGGCAAAAAACACGCCCCTCTCCAAGCTGCAGAAGGTTGTTCTTTTTTTTCTAATTAAATTTTGTTAACATTCTTTATTAATTACACTTTATTCACTTTGTATCCCCCCTGTGGTTCCCTCCTTCCTCCTGTCCGAATCCCTTCCTTCCTCCACCCTCTGCATGCATGCCCCTCCCCAAGTCCACTGATAGGGGAGGCCTTACTTTCCTTTCTTCTGATCCTAGTCAAGTAGATCTCATCAGGAGTGGCTGTGTTGTCTTCTTCTGTGGCCTGGTAATGCTGCTTCCCCCTCAGGGGGAGGTAATTAAAGAGAAGGCCAATCAGTTCATGTCAGAGACAGTCCCTGTTCCTATTACAATGAAACCCACTTGGATACTGAACTGTCCTGTGCTCAGATTTTTTGGTTTTATTGTTCTCCCTGTGGAGTTCCTGTCCTCTTCAGATCTTAACTGTTTTCCACTTCTTTCATAAGATTCCCTGCACTCTGCCCAAAGGTTGCCCATAAGTCTCAGCATCTGCTTTGATAGTCTGCAGGGCAGAGCCTTTCAGAGGTCCTATGTGTCAGGCTCCTGACTTGTTCCCTCCTTTCTCCTTCTTTTGAGTCCAGCCTCTTTGCCTTTCTGGATAGGAATTGAGCATTTTAGCAAGAGTCCTCCCTCTTGATTAGTTTCTTTAGGTGTACAGATTTTAGTAGGTTTATCTTGTATTATATGTCTATATGAGTGAATATATACTGTGTGCATCTTTCTGCTTCTGGGAAAGCTCACTCAGGGTGGTCTTTTCCAGATCCCATCATTTACCTGCAAATTTCATGATTTTCTTGTTTTTTTATTGCTGAGTAATATTCCATTGTGCAGATGTACCACAATTTCTGTATCCATTCCTCCACTGAGGGGCATTTGGGCTGTTTCCAGCTTCTAGCTATTACAAATAAAGCTGCTACAAACATGGTTGAGCAAGTGTCCTTATTGTGTACTTGAGCCTCTTTTGGATATATGCTTAGGAGTGGTATGGCTGGATCTTGAGGAACTGCTATTCCTAATTGTCTGAGAAAGTGCTAGATTGCTTTCCAGAGTGGTTGTATAAGTTTACATTCCCACCAGCAGTGGAGGAGGGTTCCCCTTTCTCCACAACCTCTCCAGCATGTATTGTGACTTGAGCTTTTGATCTTAGCCATTCTGATGGGTGTAAGGTGAAATCTTAGGGTGATTTTGATTTGCATTTTCCTTATGACCAAGGACATTGAACATTTCTTTAAGTGTTTCTCTGCCATTCGATATTCCTCTATTGAGAATTCTCTGTTTAGCTCTGTAATCATTTTTTAAATGGATTAGTTGTTTAAATCCTTGAGTTCTTTATATATTCTGGATATTAGCCCTCTGTCAGATATAGGGTTGGTGAAGATCCTTTCCCAATCTGTAGGCTGTCGATTTGTTCTGACGACAGTGTCCTTTGATACCTACCTGTATACTGAGCTGCCATGGGCTACATCTGAGCAGGGGTTCTAGGTTATCTCCATGAATGGTCCGTGGTAATAAGAACTGCATGGGACTGACATAGAAACAGAATGGTGGATGGCTGTAGAAGGTTGTTATCAGCGTGGATAACCTTAAGGCAGTCCTGTATCCCATACTTGGGATTTACAATAGTATATTCACATAACATAACCGAGCTTTTAAAGCTTCCACACATATTGTCTGAAGATCTCAAGAACAAATAAAAACATTTTAAAATGTGCCCTTTTCATGAATATCAGCATTGTTTACATATTTAATCATTGTATAATAGAATATTCGATAGATTTTTAAACAGTTCAAAATTCTTTTTCAGGTTATAAAATAATCCTGCCAAAATCAAATTTTAAAAATCCTTTTTGTTCTAAGCTGGTCAACGTGAGAAATGCATTCAGTTACTAGCCATGGCTTATGGAGTTGAAAATAAAGCTCAACTTTTGTAATCATGCTGTATTTTTAATTAAACTATTTTTAGATATTTATTCAAGTAGAAGCATACAATAGGGAGTCATTATGTGGTGCGTTTTTAAAGCTCAGTTATACATAACAACATTCTGAGTATAATTGTGGGTTACTCTATGTGTCATTTTCCTTGGAGTTGTGTTTGTTTTTAATTTGTTAAAGTGTTTTTGTAAGTGGATTCCATTGAACTTAACTCAGTTCTCAAAGTCTGCGAACTACACATCATCTCAAATGATCAGGCCATGAGCTGGGACACAATTTTAGGATAGAATGCAGAGGCCCTAGGCAAACATGGCAAAATAAAAACACTGTCCTGCTTGAGAATTTTTATGCCCTTCCTTGTGAATAGAACAGCATAATTTTCAGTTGTTGTAGGTGAAACAGTTGTACCCTTGTGTTTAGTTTTTCTGCTGTTTGCTGTGCCTTTACACATAGCATTGATTCATATCATTAACTGTGCTCACATCTTCATAAATTTGAGTTTTTGGTGTGAGAGAAGAGTCTTAATTGCACTTAAGACATTTATATTTTTAGAATTTACATTTTATATAATTTGCTAGGTTTTTCATCTTTAGTGTTTACTTTTAATTAATATGAAGTACATTAGTTATTAAATGACCAGTATTTTAAATCTGGAAGAAATTTCTCAACTTACCTTGAAGAGTTCATTTTCAGCATCCATCCTATTTTGCTGATTTTTTATATGTAACATTTTGGTATTGTATGTTCCAGATAACACTAATCTCTCTCACATTTTGAAACTCAATTTTGTATTTTGTATTTTAGTCATTTTTTTTAAATTTTATACTCACATACAAGCTTGATGTAATAACTTTTTCATCATCATCATCATTATTATTATTTACAATTTATTCACTTCGTATTCCAGCTGTAGTCCCCTCTCTCATCTCCTCCCAGTCCCACCCTCCCTCTCTTTTCTCCCCATGTCCCTCCCCTAGTCCACTAGTAGGGGAGATCGTTGTCCAGTTCTATCTGACTCTAGCTTATCAGGTCTCATCAGGACTGTCTGGATCCTTTTTCTCTGTGGCCTAGTAAGGCCACCTCACCAAGAGGAGGTGCTCAAAGAGCATGCAATCAAGTTCATGCCAGTGACTGCCCTTGCTCCCCTTACTATGGAACCCATATTGAGATATGGGCTACATCTGAGCAGGGGTTCTAGGCCCTCTCAATGCTTGGCCCTTGGTTGATTCATCAGTCTCTGCAGAGCCCCTGTGCCCAGATTTTTTGCCTCTAATGGTCTCCTTGTGGAGCTCCTATCCCCTCTGGGTGCTTTTGTCTCCTCACCCCTTCTTCCAAAAGATTCTCCGCACTCTGCCCAAAGTTCGATAATGAATAATTTCTAAACTTAAAAATTCTATGTTTTGACTTTATTTATTTTTTCATCTATTATTATTATTATTATCATTAATGACTTGATTTTATCATTCTTCTTCCTATCCAACTCCTAAAGCTTCCTGAAAATCCATCTGATATGTGTGGTATGTTTGAAAGTAATCATTCCTTTTTTCTTCTCTTTTTTAAAAGGGTTTATTCTTTCATTTGTTATTTATGTGTATGTGTGTGCCTGTGTACATACTCACACTTGTGTGCAGATGTGTAACAGAAGACAGAAGGCCTTAGATCTCCTGGAAGTGGAATTACAGGCTGTTGGAGCCATCTGACCCAGGCACTGTGAACCAAACTCTGGTCTTCTGTTTGAGCAGCAAGTGCTCTCAACTACTGAGTGATCTCTATAGCTTTTTTTTTTAATTTGTACTTTTTATTTCTTTACTGGCTGATATGCATAAAAATAGTGCAATGCTAAAGTAAATCAGTGCTCTTTTGATGATGGGATAATATTTTACCCCCTATGTTTCTTAGGTCTAATGACACAATACTTGTTTAAGTATTTAAAAGTTCTGCCTATTTTGCATTTCTGGAGTTCCTCGTTCATTTTTCCATCTTCCATGTTAGCAATCCTTCCTCTCTAATGTTTCCTGTTTTGAATTCTATTTAAGTAATATGCAAAAATATATTAAATATTTTAGTAGTTTTTACTTTAGTTTTTTTTAAAACTTTTTAAATAAATTGTTTCTTTTACTGTGAGGTTATTTTTATTTTTAATTTTAACATAAAACCACTGAAGCACTTCTTTTAGAGTAAATGTGACACCACCTTGTCGCCAGCTCTCCTTTTCTCCCACTCTCTCCTAAGCACTAGTGAAACCTCCAGTAGCAGCTCAGTGTGGAACGGCCACCCCAGGAGTGTGTAGACCTGAGCAGGCACCATCTTGTTTCCAACTTTTTCACAGGCACCAGAGAAGAGACTGAAAGGAGCACAGCATTCATGGGCTAAGCAATTGGCAAGTCTGTATCAGACTAAATAAAAAAGGATGCCTGAAAAATAGGATGAAACCAAAGGATCAGAACATAACCAAAATGTCATGAAATCTAAGATAGTATTTAAATGGTAAGAGAGGAACTCAGAAGCCTGGGAAGTTGGAATCAGGAATGTTTTTCTCTTGAGGCTTCAATGAATTCATTTGGTTACCTATTCCCACAATATTTTAATTACCTTATATTCATACATGTTTCAATACTAACAAAGTCTTATCTTTTAAAGTCAATACTAAAAATTATCAAAGTTAATAATGAAATATTTTCAGGCAAATCACAGCTACCAACTTAGCGAAATTGAACTATAAAAGCATACGGTAGTCCATGTTTGGTTTAAATATCCTTATGTTTTCTGTAAGTATTTCTCTTTCTTTTTCGGGTTGGCGGGAATTTGGGCCTGGAGCCTTGCCCATGCTAGGTAAGCACTCTAACATTTAGCTATACCTATAGGCTTTCTGTAGGTGTTTGAATAAGTAACCTGCATAGGCTCCAGTATTTGGACACTCAGTCCTTGACTGGTGGTCCAGTTTGGAAAACTGGAAAACCTTTATCAGAGATAGCCTGGCCAAAGAGCTGGGCCAAAAGGTCTGGCTTTGAGGTTTTATCCCCTCAGTTCACTCCCAGTCCACTCTCTCTGCTTCATGTCTGCAGCTGAAGATGTGATCTGTCAGCTTTCTGTTCTGGCCTCTTCTACCATTGTGGGCTCCCCCTCGCAAACCACAGTCAAAATAAACTTTCTTTTATGAATTGGTTTTTGTTGTTGTATTTTATTGTATCCACAGAAAAGTAAGTAATGCGATCTCCAAATATCATTCTTACCTTTGCATTTAGAAATTTTTTTCCAAAGGCTCATGAACCTTTACAAACCAGAAAAATGAATAGACATATCTCTTTATTTTGCTCAGTTCAGAATTATATTAATGAAACCTATTTAGAAGACCTTAGTGATGCTAGGTATAGAGAGATTTACAAGATTTATTTAGGCATATGAAGGTAGCATGGTTTAAAATGCAAGTGTGGGAAATATTCATATTCGTAGCTTTACAACATTGGCTCAGTCATCGGGTGTGTGAGCCAGAGTCTTCTGGTCAGCATCCAGGCTAGCAGGCAGGCTTCACTACCGCCCCCCCCATTAGCTTGTGGCTCTACACTGATCCCAGGGGTTATTGTAGAAAGTCTTCTTGGAGGACAAGATTGTACCTGAAAATGTCAACAGGAAAGTCCTATGGATGACAGGAAGCCACACATTGATCCAGAAAACATATAAAACAGGTTGTAAAATATTATTGGTGACTCAGCTGTCAAGAGTACCTAAGTGTTAGAAACCAATTCTCCCTCCCATGCCTGATTTACAGTCTCAGAGATGTGTGAAAATTTCCCCTTCACTTTGACAATCTGAAACTTACCCAATAACTTTATATTCATAGTTTCGTGGTTAGTTTTAAGATCTTCAGAATACCTTCAGGTACTGTTTTTTCTCTTTGCTTTTTGGGACAAAATTGTAAAAGTTGTTCTTATGTAATCAGAGGAGGGACCGAGATGAAAGCCAGGTTTGTGAATACCTGGTGTGGGCTGAGCCCAGAGCATTTCTGTCTAAGTATGGAAGGCTCTAGATGCCATACAATCTAATCTTCTGCAAGGCTGAACCTTGATGGCTTCAGCTTCCAGCCTCTGCCGGTTAACATAGCCTAGAATATTTTCAGTCTCCAAAACTTACTGCTGAGTAAGTTCACCCTTTCTAGTCATTTCTGCACTCTGGCTGGTTGGTTCAAGTTAGCTGTTCTGGCTCAAAATTCCTCTCCAAGCTGGCTGTTCAAACTGGATTCTCTCTGCTTTCACTGTATTGCTCTGCTTAGAAAAACTGACTCTGGCCTCCACTAACTGTATAGCACAAAAGTCAGCCACACTCACCTGAACTGTCCCTAACCATAATGTACTCTTGGACAATATTGTACTGTCTCCAGCAGTTCTACTGTATTTCTGAACTGTACTCTCCTTCTCCATACTTTCTCTGTTTTGCTCTTAGGTAGCTCCTCTTTCTTGTCTGTTCTAGTGAGAGTTAGGCACATCTTAGCTCTGACTCTCTCTGATTCATCACTTTGCCTGTCTCTCAATTAGATATTATACCTCATCATTTGGCATTAAAGGTGTGTACTAAAGTAATGTCTGTATTCCAGGCAGAAGGATTAAAGGTGTATATTCCAGCCAAATGTATTAAAGGTGATTATTAAGGGTATGCCTATATTTGAGCCAGATCACACAAACCTAAGTCTTTGAATGTAATCCCTTTCCAGAGTAGCCATGTCACTGAATTAAAATTCCTCTACAGGTAATAATATTTGTCCTAATAATATTTTATCCTGTTCTTTAGAAATATTTTTATTAGCAGATATTCCAGTGAGAATGATCATGTGAACAAAGTTGGTATTTAAATAGAGATAAGAATACACAGCAATGTCAGTCTGATACTTCTTTGCAAAGAATGTCCTGAAGAGAATAGAACCTTGAATCTACTCACTTTTTTCTCATTCTGGGCATTAATACTAGAGCCTGCTAAGAGAGTTTTGTCCCCTGGATTTACACCCATGCTCCGACCTTATATTTTGTTTAACAAGTGCTCAGGTTTTTTTTTTTTTTGTTGTTGTTGTTGTTTTTATATCACTCCCTTGGGTCTTACAAATGGCTTAAAATGTAAGACTCATTTACAATCTTATGTTAAGTGAAGTAAATAAAATTCTTTGACAGTTGGTCGGTGGCAGAGGTGAACTTGAACATTCACCGAAGAATTAGGCGGGAACTCAAAAAAAAATCCGTGATATAAACAACTTGGAGAACTGAGAGAGTTAATTTTAAGACTAAAAACTAGTCTTAGGATGACTAACTTGATGGTTCCTGTGTCTGTGACAGTGACTCTAAGCAAACACAAGTTCTTTCCTGAATTAAAAGGCAGAACAGTGCACTATGTTGTGTCTGGGTTGATCTTCCACAATGTACTGAGGATAGCACCTTCTTTGTAGTTTGGGTAAAATATTAAGGCTGAATACTCACCCAACTTGTCTATAGTCCTAAAGCCTGTGTCTCACACAGCTGAGACAGCAACGAGAACACCCAATCTTCAGAAAATGGTAACATAACCATGCTCTCTCCCTGCTAGGACCAAGATGATTAATAATTGCCATCAATTAAAGTGTTATCATGGTTTTGTTCCTATACACTTCTGTTCACCATTGGGCTATCTATTCGGGTAAGAATAGGATACTTTCAAATTAACATTTGGACAGTAATGGGTCCTTGCATTAACCACTACACACTGTAATAAGAAGCTTCTCTGACCCAGACTGGTAACAACATTGATCTATGTTTATAGACACACATTTTTAGGAGGCAGCGTGACAACGTGACGGGGATCGATGACTTAGCTATCCTCTGACACTGATTGTGTTTACGGTGCCAGGCGCGAACTCGCTCTTTGGGGGCAGGCCTCAAATTCCATCCAGAGAGTAGTTGTTACATCCGCTAACATCCCTGTCACTATTGCACTGGTGGGCATATCTAGCCCGGAAGATTGGTACTGGAGCATGCAGGGTCCAGTGCTGGAGAAAAAAAAATGACATCTTTCTGCCTTCAGAAACAGCATGACATTTGTATCATCTCTGTAATTCTACCGCCCCTGAAGCTAAGGCAAAAAGATTTCTGTGATTTGAAGTCAATCTGGTTTCAATGTGATATCCCAACCTGCCCTCTCAAATTAGCAAACACATACGAAGGTTTGGAGAGGCCATATTCACACTCTCAAACCAAGTACATTATCTGATTCACCTTCGATCTTAAATTAGATATGCTATGTCAGTTATAAACGGTAAGATATTTGTGCAGCTTGACAGAAGAGAGTGCCAGGACAGCCAGGTGTTGTGCTATTTACTGTCCAGCTTCTGTGGTGAGCTTGCTTCCTTGACCCTTTCTAAGATTAGACAGGTCTCTCTCCCAGGGCTTTGTGCTTAGCTCCATCTTAGATCAAATAGCGAGGCGTGGCTTTGATTCCCTGAAAGCTCTGTGACCACAGGCATGCCTTGCTGTTACACAGCCTCCTCTCCACCTTCTGCCTGAGGAAGTAATGGACAAACGTCTTCTATCAGAGCCAGTGCTGGGACTCAGAGCTACCATCTAAATTTAGCATTGGGGGAGCTGAACCTTCTTACAACACCAAGTTTACAGCCACTTGCAGAGAACACCTGCTAATGGGCTTTCTGTGTTGAAACCTTTCCATCAGTGGCAGTTTAAATGTATAATTAGTTTTCAAATTTTGTAATGTTGCAGCAATTAGTGCTCATTGTGAAAGCTGTTAATTTTAACATGAAAACAACTTTTAAGGTTTTCAGCTGATTAAATGAGAGGGAGGAAAGATTAGTAGATAATATAAAAGTTGTAAAATTATGTTAGCTAAAGTTCAGGAATTTTTGAAGCAAGAGATGCAGATTAAGCTGTACTGTGATGGCTGGCACTGTGGAATTGCGTCTTGAGTCTTGGTTGTAATATTAACCTAGAAACCTCCCAAAAGTTTTGTTGAATTTTCTCAAACTTCATCTATGTGGCTTTGCAAGCCATGAGTTAGTAAATAAAATATTTTTGAAATGCAAAAATTATATAATGACAAGTTATTAAATAGGAAGAATAAAGCCAGAATAAATTATATTCAACCAGGATGTTCAGTGGAATATATACAGTACATACACACTATGCTTTGATTATATACGTAGGAATGAACCCAGTAGTAATTACTCCTTAACTTTTTCTTGAGGATAAGCCACAAACAAGAACCAGCATAATTATATCATTAAAAACCAAACAAATAAGCAACAGACACACACAAACACACACGAACACACACAAACTCTCTCTCTCACACACATACACACACATATACACACACACAATTCGTTCTATTCCCTAAGACCCAATCACTCAGGCTTGTTTCTACCTCTGCAGCAGAATCTAGCTTCAGCCTTTCCTCATCTTATCCCCGTCTCCTGTGGGTCACACAGACCATAGCCTCCTGGCCTCCTGCCTCCCACTCATAGGTTACTGTGTCTCAGTCGCCAGTTTAGGCAGATTCCTCCTGCTCATCTACATGCCAGGGCCCCCAGAAAACCAGACCGGTACCTGGTTCAGACATCATCAGAGAGGCTTCTTCTGGCAGCAGAGGGAAGCAGATGCAGACACCCATGGTCAAACATTATGCACACCCATGGCCAAACATTATGCAAAGAAGACTCAATCAGAGGTCCCTCTCTCAGGTCCTTCTCCTCAGAGATGGTGGAATATGGCACAAGGAGAGGAAAGACTGTCAGAATCAGAGGAGACGAGGATACCAGGAGGACATGGTCTCCTGAACCAACTAAGCAGGGCCCTTTTGGGCTCACAGAAAGTGAAAAGACAAGCATTGGGCCTGCAGGGGTTTGCACTAGTTTTACAGATGTGTTGTGGCTGCTAGCTCTCTGTTTTTGTGGGACGCCTAACACTGGAAGCCACAGGGTCCCTGACTTTTTGCCTGCTCTTGGGACTTTTCCTCCTATTGGTCTGTCTTTTCCAGCCTAGATATGAGGGCTTTTTGCTTTGTCTTAGTGTATCTTGTTTGTTGTGTTTGGATGTTGTCTCTTGGAGGCCTGCTCTTTCTTGATGAAAACTGAGTAGGAGTAGATGTAGGAGAGAGTGGAGGTGGGGAGCTGGGAGTAGTGGAGGGAGGGAGACTGTGGTCAGGATGTACTGTATGACAGAAGAACCTATTTTTAATTAAAAACGTTTAAATTTAAAAAGAAATGAGTTCCCGACTTTTCAGAATTTTCAAGAAACCTGGTGAACAAAATTTTAGCAGTAACATGGTGTTGCAATGAAAAAATATCCTTTATAACATTTTAGATTGCTTTTTGGTTCAAAAAATTGTTTTAATTAGGATTATTTTCATATTTGAGCTAATATTAATTGCAGTAATTGTATTTTATTTTAACTTTAATTATTTTGGTTATCAAAAACTATATTAATTTTTAAAATTAACTCATGAAAATGAGCAGCATGAATTTGTCTGCGGCTTTTCATATATCACCAAAATCCATCTGATGTTTTATATGTTATAGTAGTTTGAATGAAAATGACCCCCATAGACTCATAGGAAGTGACATTAGGAAGTGTGGCTTGCTGGAGTAGGTGTTGCCTTAATGGAGGAACTGTTTCACTGAGGATGGGCTATAAGTATTCACATGCTCAAGCCAGCCCAATCTTTCTCTCTCCTCCTCCCCTTCCTGCTGCCTGCTTATCCAGATGTAGAACTCTAAACTCCTTCTTCATAGCTGCCCACAAGATGCCATGCTTCCTGCCATGATGATAATGGACAGCCCCAATTAAATTAGCCAGCCCCAATTAAATGCCCTTTATAGGAGTTTCTACGGTCATAGTGTCTCTTCAGAGCAATAAAATCCCTAACTAAGACATACATACATATATATATGTATGTTTACACAGCTATGTATGCATGGATATGGCAGATATACACAGGTATATAAGTATATTTTCACATATATATTTATATGCATTCATACAGTTATTTGCATAGATATATTACCAAAGGTAGGTGTGATAACATATAGACATCATCAGTTGTTAAAATGTCGTGTTGAGCAGCTAATCTAAGGATATTATTTTAAAAGTCTTCAATGATACTCACACTGCTAGTTAACCCCAATGTGGAGTTAACACCAGTCTTCCTGACATATCTGCACCCTGAGTGCTTCACACAAATAGCATCAAAGCCCCTGTCCGTGAATGATTCCTGTGCCTCTGACACATTACCACAAGTTGTCTAATGGTACTTTCGACATCCATGCTGTCAAAAGGACCCAAGGCTGGAAAGCTTGAATTAGACATTAACATTAAAAAGACATTTTAAAGTTTTTATTTTATATTTTACATCCTAACCATACTTCCTTCCCTCTTCTCCTCCTGGTCCCACCTCTCCCCCTGACCTTTTCTCCTACCCCCCACAAAAGGGGAACGCCCCTCTACCAACCAGCAAAGTCCCATCAGGATGGAACTCATCCTCTCTCCTTGTGGCCGTCCCAACATGGGGAAGTGATCAAAAAGCAGGCAACAGAATCCTTGTCAGAGGCAGCTCCCATTCTTCTTAATAAGGAAACCACATAAAGACCAACCTGCCCATCAGATACATTTGTGTAAGTGACCTAGGTCCAGTCCATGCATGGTCCCTGATAGGTGCTTCAGTCTCTGCAAACTCCCCCTGGGCTCAGGTTAGTTGACTCTGTTGGTCTTCTTGTGAAGATCCTGTGCCCTCAGGGTCCTTCTGTCCTCTCACTTTTCCACAAGAATCCCTGTCCTCCACCCAATGTTTGGCTGTGAATCCTAGCCTCTGTATCAATCCACTGCTGGGTGGAGCTGCTCAGAAGACAGCTCTGATAGGCTCCCATCTGTAAGCACAACAGTCATTAACAGAGGCAGGAGTTGGCTTTCTCCCATGGTGGGATCTCAAGTTGGGCCAGGCATTGGTTGCACATTCCCACAATCTCTGCTCAATATTTACCCCTGCACGTTTTGTAGGTAGGGTAAATTTTAGGTCAAAGTTGTTTTTGTGGGTGGGTTGGTGCTCTTCCTCCACTAGGAGTCCTGTCTGGTTAGAGCATGTCCTCTTCACTCTCCATGACCTCCACTACTAGGAGTCTCAGCTGGAGTCACCCCCATGTTCTGCCAGGAGCTTACCCTGTTGCAGGTCTCTGGTCTTCTCAGGTATGCCTCTGCCTATGCTTTCTCTTCTCTGATCAAGGCCTCTATTCTCCTTCCCTACTCTCCTGTCCCTCAGCACTCCCTCTCCTATCCTCTTCCCTCTCTTCAGCCACTTCTGCTGTCTATTCTGTTACCTCTTCCAAGTGAGATTCAACAGCCGTCCCCTGAGTACTCCTGGTTACTTACCATTTGGGGGCCAGTGAACTGTGTTACATATGCTGTACTATGTAGCTCAAACCGCTTATAAGTGAGTACATACCATGTGTGTCTTTCTGGGTCTGGGTTACCTCACTCAGGATGATCTTTTCTAGATCCATCCCTTTGCCTGAAAATTTCATGATTTTCCTGTTTTTAATAGCTGAGTGGTATTTTATTATGTAAATGGAAATGGAGTAGTATTCCATTGTGTAAATGAACCATTCCTTGGTTGAGGGACATCTAGCTTGTTTCCTGTTTCTGGCTACTATGAATAAAGCTGCTATTCTGGCTGGAATACAAACATACCTTTAATCCACAAAACAGAGGCAAATAGAAATGAGCTCAAGGACAGCCTGGTTTAAAGCAAGTGTCAGGTAAATAAAAGCTCAGCTCCAGACATGCAGGTACAATTCTTTAATCACAACAATGAAGGTAAAGTTAGTTTGTAGAAAAAAAAGTACTCATATTTGAAAGTAATGTCTAACTGAGCAACAGAAATAGTGATGAATCAGTGAAAGAGTTTACAGAAAAGGGTATGCCCAATTTTTAGGAGGAGATGAAAGAAAGATACTTAATGGGTAATGCAGAGAAAGGACAGGCAGTTTTGCCAGGAAAGTTTTATAGAGAAAAGTTGAATGGGAGAACAAGCTAGACACAGGTAAACACTGATTGAGCCAGAGTTAGAAGGATTCAGAAGATTAGAAAATATTGCTGGAGTTAGTTTGAAGCCAAGCAGAACACTTCAGGAGCTGAGAGAAAAGTCAGATTAAATAAATTAGCTGAGAGAAGAGTTTTAGCCAGAACAGCTGAATTGAACCAGCCAGCTTTAAACTCAAAAATAACAAGAAATGGTGGTCTTATTAAGCAGTAAGTGTCAGAGGCTGAAACATTCCAAGCCTAGGTTAAATTTTACAGAGGCTAGAAGCTTCCAGTCATAGGCTTAGATTAGCAGACAGAGGAAATAAGCCTCAAAGACAACAATTTCCTCAGTAGAATAAATGTTACTTTTATAAATATCCTTGTATTTGATGAAGGATCTTTTGCCCAGAAGTGGTAAAGCTGTGTCTTGATGTAGAGTTATTTACCCATTTTTAAAGAAAGTGCCAGAATGATTTCCAAAGTGTCTGTACAAGTTTGCACACCCACAACCCTTTCTCCATCCTTGCCAGCATGTGTTGTCACTTGGATGTCTGTGTGTACAAAAATGCAAATATATTAATATTTATCATCCTGTATAAACCACAAGTCCAAGTGGATCAAAAAACTCAGAATAAAACCAGAAAAAAATAAATCAATTAGGAGAGAAAGTGGGCAATACCCGAGAATTCATTGGTGTGAGATAGAACTTCTTGATTAGAACACCAGCAGCTCATTTTCTAATATCAATTAGTAAATAGGACCTCATGAAACTGAAAAGCTACTATAAGGCAAAGGACACTGTCAAGAGAACAAAATGGCAGCCTACAGAATTAGAAAAGTTCTCCATCACCCCTATATCAGACAGAGAGCTAATATCCAATATGGGGGAGCATTTCAGCTCACACCAGAGCTAAGGAGGAATCAGCCAGGAAACAGACAGGAAAAGTTAGCTCCTAGGTTCAACACCAATTGTCCTTTTTACTCCTGCGAGACCTCACTTCGGAACATTTCCAGACGCCCAAAGGTCGCCACCATGTGAGTACTAAGAATTTAAAAGCAGAACTCGGGTTGGGCTTTTCAAATTAATGCCAAAGCACATTTAACTGATAGAACAAAGCAATGCTTTTGGACTGTTTTTCAATAAAGCTTTATATTAGTTTACTACTGAGACGTTACCTCACATTAATATCACAAAGCAGCCCAGCTTCATATAGACCAGACACTTGGAAATGGTGTCCTCAGTTATTGAACTGTTCTAGGTTTTGCAAGGCTAACATCTTCCACAATGCTTTCTGAGTTTAGATGAACTGTGATTTCTGCTTCCTGCTACCGCGGCTATGCTTGCTCTGAAGCTGTGTATTCCTATCTCTCTGGGGCCCTAAGCTAAACTAAAACCATTTTACCTTAGGTTGCTTTATAATATGTTATTTTTGCCATAACAACAGCAAGTTAAGATACCTTATGAATACTTAGTCATATGCTGAAATACCTAAAGTATATATGTGTGTGTGTGTGTGTGTGTGATCATATTTAATTAAATATTTCTAACAGAAATTAATAGTGTGGCATACTTATATGTTATAAATTAGAAGATGAACATTGTCCTGATAACAACTATTTCTGGACCTAGGACCACGGATTAAACTGATACTTCATGGGTTCTTAACATATAAGAGGAGGACACTTATTTAAATATTATAATGTATTACAGACCTTAAAGCTTGATATTTCATTTAGTTTTGTTATACACATTTATTAAATTTAACGTTGAATGCCTTCCACAGTGCATAAGGCAATATGGCCCAGTGAAGAACAGTATCTTATTTCAAAATACTGGTGCAACTAACTAAATTAATGAAGACCTTGAGTGACCCATGTGACCAGATCCCTATTGAATCTACCTTGTAACTCTGTCCTGATTAAAGAGTCATACTATTTGTTTTAATAGCCCTGTGTGGAACTACATGTCTGTCCTTAACTTTCAAAAGTGCTAGCTCTGAAATCGTAGTTTGAAACTTGCTGTCTTACCATTTTTGTCAACTATTGACTGTCTGTTGACCAATACATTGCATGTGTATGAGGACTTAAACAAAAGTGGGTCCTGTCTTCTACCTGTGGACATTGGTACTCATATATGAAAACAGAAAACTCTAGTTCATGCAGGTATTTCAAGAGTTTGTGACAACACACTTGAAAACAAACACACACACACACACACATACACACACATCCCTCTGATTACTCAGCATTAAAAAAGCAAATAATATAAAAATCTGGAGAGAGAGAAATAAAAGCAAGGTGTAAAATGACACTATTGAAGAAATGTGTTCATATCCATGTGGGAGGGGGAGGAAGATTTTAGTGACAAAGTGCCAAGAGAGTTAGATAAGTATAGGAAGCCATCTCATTGTTGGGAGATGAAGACAGAAATCAACAATATCAAAGGTTTTTGACATAAACACATTTACCATGCCAACATAAACACATATGCCTTATATGTGAGTGATCAATGTTGTGAAGACATAGAAAACAGGGAATAGACTGAGAGATAGCAGTCTTAAAAGTTTTAAAAGTATCTGTAACCCAAAATAACTGAGGATAAAGTGTTTTCAAGGCTTACTTCCTGGGTCTATTGAGGTAATTTGTCTGGTGAGTTCAACAAAAAACTCTCTTATTGAACATCCCAGAGAAGAAAGAAGTGAAATTGCACAGAAGAGCTTCAGTGGGGCCTGTGAGTCGCTCTGAAGATCCATCCGGACGAGAGACTTAAATTGAGTAAGGTTACAGTGCCATGCCATAATTGCCATGTTTATAATGGGATAGTTTAAAAAAAAAAAGCTCGAAACTCAGAGTTGAGCACATAGCTCAGTGTGAGAACCCCCACTTACCGTGGGCCAGACTCTCATTCAGAACAGGAAGAAGAAAGAAGAAGAGGAGGAAAACGATGAGGGATAAAACAAGGAAAAGAAACCTGAAGAGGGGAGGAGAATGAGTGGAATGGACAGTTGTTTGAAGGGAGAAAAGCTGTAGCAATTGCTGTACAGAGGTCACAGAGTCATCCACTATTGTTAAATATTTAGCTGAAGGCTACCCTAGCCCTGTCACAAATAATCATCTTTTCTGTCATTTGGAATTGTGGTACACTGCAAAACCATGATTTAGACTGGCAGGTAGTTTTAGAATATGATTCTTGACAGTTCATTTCAAATTTATAAAATAAATAAAATATATATTCTTGTCAGTTATCCCGAACATCAAATGTAAATATGTAGCATTATTTATATCAAAATAAAATTTACCCTACCTTTACTGAATATCATTTCATGATATACTACATCTTTTATAACAGTAATTTCATCCAATTTCTAGGTATTGTCTTTCATTTTGGAGAAATAAAATTCTCTGTTTTATATCTTTATACTCTCCAGTGGGGCAATTCAAAAGTGAAAGTGCATCCTGAACATTAAATTCCCCTGCTTTTGGCCTGCACTAGAACTTTCCCTTCGTTTCAATGACGCTTTTGTGTGGGCGTGTGCAATAAAAAGCTAATAAAGGTAAGAAATGGTTCAACCGCATGGCTGCACCTGTGTGTTTCCTTCATCCTCATTATTCGCTTCCTCAGACATTGTCCATTTCCTTGTCTTGGTCACAGAACCCAATTGTAAGGCTAATAAATAGTGCAATAAAAACACATAATCTGAGAAAATATTACAGTGCAAACTGAATATAGTTTCGCTATAAATTCATGAGTATTTTACCCAATCTGCTAAGTGTAAGTGTGCTGTCATTTCACTGTTCTCTTTATGTCACCCACAGGAATATGACCGAAATCCGTGTTCCTTATGAGCTTTGTTCAGAAGTATGTTAGAGTACCCTGATGCCAGAATATTTTTCTGCAATAGAATTGCTGAAACTTTTCCAGTCAACAGTGTGCCCATGAATGGGTCCATGTGCATGCTTGTGCATTCTGGACTGTCCTCCAAGCTTGTCTACAAGTTTGCAATAAAATGGGAAATTAGGGTTTTATACTCAAGCAATGAAGTACACAGACTCTCTCTAAATATTTATTCCTTCCTTTCTTTTTTCAGTTACATTTATGATATAGGTTTATAAGCACCTCTGAAAAACATGTATTTCTAAACATATTTCCATGTGCGAACTATGAATTTTTGTTTGTTCAGAAAAGCAAGATTTTTTTTAAAGTATTACTAGGACTGCATGGCTTATCAGATAGGGTTTTAGTGTGAAGAATGGGCTTTGTGCTGTAAGCCTTTAGAGGTTTTAGATCTTTTTTTGCTAAGAAGCATTTTGTACATTTTGTGCTAATTATTAGATATATTACTTTTTTTTCTCAATCACTCCTTTCCATGAGGCTTGGAAAACAACTGAATGAGAGCATATGCACGAAGACCTCTTATGGTTCCTAACTGTCAGTCAGACAAAGCATCCACCGGCTGCTTACAGGGCCTGCGACAAACACAAAAAGGAAGAGAAATCCCAAGAAGACAGGCCTTTTTTGGGTGCTTGAAGGGAGCTAACTGACTCTTAGCAAAATGCTTTCCAGAAATGTGCTGAACTGATGGACCAAGTTCTTGGATAGACCTTCATCAGTTCTGGACTAAGCAGTATAGTGCGTTTATTATATATGATTTTACAGCGGTGCTCATGGTATATGTTCAGATTGCGGGTGTCAAGGCCAATATTAACCTTGTTGGCAACTCCGTGTGTGTGTGTGTGTGTGTGTGTGTGTGTGTGTGTGTGTGTGTGTTGAGAACGTAATCCAGTTACTCTGGAAGAGAATCCAGTGCTTCTGTCCACACAGTCATCTACACATCCTCTAATTTAGCTTTTACAACTTTAGACCACTCCAAAGTTTATTTTGCTACATTTCATTTTCTTATAAGAAAAACTTTCGTGCACTGGTGCCACCCAGCAAAAGCTTGATTTTTCAGATGGAGCTTCTGCTTAGAAGCCTTAGATAATGTCAGTGATTTGGTAAGCACAGTGACTGAGTGCATCAAGCGGGACTGGATGACAGGCACTGGGTATGTGCCCCGTAGCAGGTCACTCCCCAAGGCCTGAGACCAGGTACAACTACTGCCTTCCCTTTACTAGTTACTGTTTCTAATTTGTGTAGTTTGTTGACCTGTGTGTTTCACCTCCTCGGGTGCATGATTCCTCCTCATTTGCTTCTTAGTTTTTCAGTTTCTCTTCCACGTAGATGTAGATGCCGTGATGAGAGTGGTGACTTAAACAACAACAACAACAAAAACAGTGGCAACCTGATTTACAGAATCATACATTTAATCAGTAATTCATTAGTAAAATTCAGAGTTCAGTTTATAAGATGTCAGCTGACTAGAAAACAGTTTTTTCCTAATCAAATTTCTTCAACACTTCAGTTAATGACTCAAAAAATACTGTAAAAGAAGCTTTCATTAAAATACTTGGAAAATTTGTAGTATTTGCTTTTAAATATTTGAAAAACCTTACTATAAGAATAATTGGCAAAAATAAAGGCCTCATTTTCTGTTAACATTTTATATAATAAATATAAATATATTTTGCATATGTTTGCACAAATATATTTATAATCTGGTTGGTAATAAACATTTTTTTGGTTTGTATTGGTTTAGTTGTGTTAAAACATATGTAATAAACTGAGATAAACTGATTGGCTTTATGTTTCTAGTAGTTTATCCACTCTCTCAAAATTATGTATTTTTTTGGTATACACTTGTTGATAATAAATAGACCTTTGTATTTACAAAATAGAAAAGGAAGTAAAATTTCTCTTTAACTACTCTTCAGTGTCATCATTGTGAATCATGCTTTTCAATATTCTTCCAGTACAGACAACATAAAATGTTTAACTGTGGGTCCCTATTTTTGATGACATTACAAAAGAGGAGACATGGATTCCTGAGGAAACAAAGCCCTAAACACACCTGCAACATTTTCTCTTTGGAAAGTTAAAGTTTCCATCACCAACTTTGAATTTTGAATACATCAAACTCTTAATAAGTATTTGTGGAAATTAAATAACTCCCAAAATGCTCTTTGATATGTGTGTAAAAGCATCTGAAATAATATTCTGGAAATTTCTGTCTTGTAGAGTTACCGTCACCAGATAAGTTTCTCTACTGCATTAATTCATAACATGAAAAGTTACGTTGTCATGTTGGAGACTTATTTAAGATAGCTTATATGGTCATTTATAAATTCCTGATAAAAAGGAAAATTTTGTCTTCATTCATTTACTTCTCTTGCAAAATAGTCCAGAGAGATTTGACATTCCAAACATAATGGTCACTTTTGGCTCTCCCATTCCCTGAGTCCATCATAATCTAAAATCTAAATCCCCGTGTAAGTATCCCACAGGAACTACAAGACAGATGACCTTGTTCCTATTTCCTGTCTTGAGCTGACCCATAAAGATAAACATTCCTTCCACTCATGCAGTGTCTAGGGTGATTCAGGGGTTAAACATGAGAGCAACATCAATGACTCCAAGGTTAAACATTTCTCTTCCTTGATCAGAGTTCTGCGTGTACTTCCCCTGGAAACTCTTGATCGCCTGCATTCTTTCCAAGCCCCAAGTCTTACTCATTTGTACATCTGTACTTGGCCCCTCACCGCCCAGGTCTACTCCACAACAGAAACAGAATCCGTCTGAGTTTCATTCCTCTAAGCCATTTCTGTGTACAGGGATGTATCCGTTTGGGGCAGAAACTGAAGTTGTGTTTGGGCCTGGCTCTGCTTTGATGAATCCTTTAGCTTTTACACAGGAAGTATTGTCAGAAACAGAAATATCAACCTTAACGTTCTTCTTCCTCCATCAGCATACAGCGAAGAAAAAGGATGAATAATGAAAGAAAAAATAACAAGGAACAAAAGCTAGAATATAAGTAGCATATTTTCCAATTACCTCAAACAGGACTCTAACTTTTAAGATTATAATGCTCTATAATGTGCAGAAATGAGGGGTATATTCTCACTATTATAAAACATGTCTCTTGGCTTTAATGATGACTGTATCTTATCATTGGCTGGAATATCCATGTTCAATGAGTAAGCACATAATTTAATTTTTAATTATCATATATGAATATAATATTTTATAGTGTAGATAATGTTAGTTATTTATGGAAGGAAAATAGGGAATTATGGAAAATTATGGAAGATTAAGTGCTGGTAACAGTCAGAACACTGAAATCCAAGATCCTAGACTTTAAGGTGATGTGCAGATGAGGTAACACAGCATGTCCTATTCAGTGCAGGATTCCCCTGGAATGTCATCAGAGATCTCTTCCAAGTATCTCTTACGTACTTTCACGGTTCCCTTCTGAGCACACATACTTATTTTACATGATACAGCTGCCTGAGGGTTTCCCGGATTTCTAAGCAGCATTCCTCTTTGCTTGGCAAGTTCTTCAAATCACTACTGTTCTTTGCATTTAGGGACCATAAGAGGACCAATCCAAGGCTCTGACATTATTCAAAGATCTTCTCTGATATTTTATTTCATCACATGCAAAACACTAGAACACAGCTCACCAAGATTCTTTCACTGTAGATTAAGGACAATCTTTTTCCAGTTTTTGATATATAATTTCTATTTCTGAGATGTCATCAAAAACAGATTCCCACATCCTTAATTGTACCACAATGCCTGTCCTTGTACAGGACTATCTGCTTTCTTCTGACCTGAACCTAAAAACACTTCAGTATCTATCTATTACCAAATTCCAAGGCTCCTGCTGACTTTTGCCTATCACTGAACTGCTTACTTCTCATTGCCAAATGTAAATTAGTTTGAATGGACTGTTTCGTAACTAAATATCCATTAGTTCCAATGACGTTATCTTAACATTTAAATTCCTTTCTCAAAATATCTTGAGCTCATACACAGAGGAATGTGGTGTCAGGCAAGCACGATCTCACATTCAGCCTGAACACAGTGGTCCCACTACATTTTCAGTAGGGAGCTAAGCACAGGACAACACATTCCTTCTTTGTTTTCCAACAAAAGCCGCTGATATCACTGTGCAAATGTTGATCATTGTGCACACACACTAGCTGCTCACTGAGAAAATATCGTTTTGATGAATAAAAATTCCCCAAAACATTGGCTTCAGTTAACTGCCTCACACATGAGTACTTGCCCTCATGTCTCCCTAAGTCCGTGGAGGTTCAGTACTCTCTCACCACATACAACAGAAAGCAATTGCAAGTTTTCTCTATTGCATAGCTGCCCATTCAATAGCCTTTTAATAGAAACTTTTGAAAAAAGAAATTGAAAAATATTCTATTTATCAACATACTTTTTAACATATCAAATACTTGATTAAATATTTTAAACATGTTACATGAATTGACAGTGAAACAAGTAAAATGTTGTATACACTACATAAGCTAACATATAAACTTGCCAAGAGTATTTAAGTGTGTTTCCACCTTCTTTAAATATGTTTAGAAAATGTTCTGTATATTTTCTCTAGAACTCATGTTTGTAATCTATTATCAGTAGTCTGTCAGATCTAGCAATGTCATCCACACATATATGAATATGGTAAGGTATGCGTAAATAATCCATATGCCTTTTAGTTGTAGTTCAGGGTGAGGATTTACAAATACCCTTGATAACATTTTTTTTCATTCTTGAGTTATTCCATTTATTATAATTCTTAGGATTTTTTCAATTGGAAGGAATATAATTTTAAATTTATTTTAATGTTCTCATCTATCAATATAAATCTTTAGTGAAACATTTGTGTGTGCTCTTCTTGTGTCAAACATGAAACCCTTATCTTGTGTGTGTTAGACAAATGCTCTACCACTGAGCTTTACTCTGTCTGAAGCACCTAAATATTAACAATCACTTTTTAAATAAAAGTTGTGAAAACTTCCAACCAAAAGGATAGTAGAAAGATTCGGGATCAAATTTTTTTTTTATCATTCCACAAAAAAATTCAATATTCCTTTGTAAGTCTTTGAAAGGGGGTGACATTCATGAGGCAAACAGGGTTTGGTAGATATGCCAACACATATCAGGATTTTCTGTGCTTTCACTCTCCCAAAGTTCAATTTTTCTCTTCTTTGATGTGCTCAGCCCACCTGGATCTCATAGACTATACTTTAAATCTGTCAATTACATTTGAGACATCAGGCTTGAATAAACTCAAGTAGATTTTCATCTCTCTATTTTACAACTTAGAAAGCCAACACTCAGAGTCTGCAGCTGTATTTGGGTTCCCTAGAGAAACAGAACCAATACTACTTATAAGGAGAGATTTATTAGCCTGGTTCACCAAATATTCCCATAGAGGCTACCTTCAGCCTGGAGAGACAGAGAAAATGGGAGCTTTCCAGCAGAAGGCTAGAAGCCGCAGAACAAGAAACCTGCAAGCAGCCTTAGTCCTAGGTTGAAGCTGTGGAAGCTTTCTGCAGAATCACTGGTGCAAATCCAAACTGAAAGTGTGATGAGCTGACCTCCGTGACGTGAGAAGTGGGTGAAGTGCTTGCTCCAGAAGGGTGCATGCAATCCAGTACTTTCTTCACTGTCTGGTTTTCATCCTCTCTGGGGTCCTGGCTACCAGACAGTGCCGCCAGTGGGCAGGTGACCCACCTTGAGCGCACTGACTTGTGGCCACATTTTGTCGGGACACACTGCCCTAGACACACCTAGATCAATTTATTTAGCAATCTGAATTGACCGTCATGTGCTCACATTACAGTATTGTTTTTAATCCTTAGCTCATATGGATCCTGTCTCATGGTTTCTATAACCCTACATAATAGCAAATGACGTAACTGAGTTTTCCTATTTGCATTTACTCTTTAAGCACCTACAAAAGAAAAAGCCCTGCATAGTGACATTTTAAATGACTAATTAGTCTTATTTTTTGACTGCATAAAATAAAGTACCATATCAAAAATGTACATATCGTTGTTTTATTTTATCTCCATAGTGAATACATTAAATAGCTTAAACCTCAATGTTTTGATGTATTTATATACATGAACTAAGAAAAATTATACATAGTTTGAAAACAAAAAAAAAGCGAGGTAAAGTACCCACAAGAAGGCACAGAATACAAAGAACTCATTCCTGTGCTACATTTTAAAACATAGCAATTTTTATCTCTAAAATTAAAAAAAAAAAATAAAAGAATGATTTATGAGGCAAATCAAACCAAACAAAATCCCAGCAGAAACAGAAAATGAACTCATGGAATCCTATCATGATCAGAGAAACTACTGACAATTGATGGATGTGAAGGAGGGAAAATAAGATTTCTTTGAGGATAAAGTCCCAGAAGGGGCCACCCATGTCCCAAGAGCACCTATACCCGTGCACAGAAAGACAGCAGTAAGTAGATGCTGTCGGCTTAAGCAGCGAGACAGTGAAGTCACACATGAAGTCGGAGGGAAAAAAGTATTGCGAGGGATTATGTCAAAAAAGTAATGGAAGAACAAAACAAGCATGGTATTTATTAATTATGAAATTCTCAATAAAAAGGCTATGATTGTAGTTGGATTCATGTATTTGAGCAATGGCATTCGCTCTTTCCTCTTTGTGTCTCTGTCTCTCTGTTTCTGTCCCTCTGTCTCTCTTTCTGTCTCTGTCTGTCTCTGTCTGTGTCTCTCTCTCTCCCTCTTTCTTCTCCATCTCTCTGCTTTTTCTCATTTACATGGTACAAAATATAAAAAAAAATAGTTTTGGACCTGGCCAGGTTTATTTGTTAGCTTTGTGCACTGCTGTCTCTTAGGTCCCTGAGACCCTATAGGGAAGGTCATCTGTACAAAATATCAGCAATTGGCCATTCAATTATTTTTGTCAAATCCACAGCTATGAATCAGTAAAATCATACTTCATCAAAACCGTATTAGTATATTTTATCCTTGATAAATAATAATGACATTTTATTTCAATTTATTATTATTATTATTATTATTATTATTATTATTATTAATTCACTTTTTATCCCAGCTGTAGGGGGGAAGAGACAGTCTCTGACATGAACTGGGTTGCCTGTTCCTTGATCACTTCTTTTGGGGGTGAGGGAGGGCTACAGAGCCCACAGAGGAAGAGGATCCAAGCAGTCCTGATGATACCTGATAGGCTAGGGTCAGACAGTACAGGAGGAGGAGTTCCCCTATCAGTGGACTTGGGTTATATTTTTAATGTTTTGTGTTATTTTTCTAAATACTTAGGGATGTTTGTTGTTAAGGTGTTAAAAGTAAGTGTGTGAGGAAAAGTGGGCTTACTGCTTCTTTGCCTGCTGATACATAGTGTCTGTGTGGTAGCTGAGTTAAAATATTGTTACTCTCTCTAAGTCCACTGATGGGGAAGATCCTCCTCCTCCTCTTCCATGTGATCCTATCTTATCAGATCTCTTCAAGGCTGGTTACAATGTCCTCTTCTGTGGCCTAGCAAGGCTGCTCCTGGGGATTGGGGAGGTCAGCGAAAAAGAAATGAGGGAGGGAACTACAGCAGGGATACAAAATAAATAAACTGTAATTAATATAAAAAAAATTGAAGCCAGGTGGTGGCACATGCCTTTAATCCCAGCATGCAGGGAACAGAGGCAAGTGGATCTCTGTGTGTTTGAAGTCAGCCTGGTCAACAAAGGTAGTCCAAGACAGTCAAGGCTACACAGAAAAACCCTGTCTCAAAGAAACGAAACAAACAAACAAAAAAGAAACATGGAAAACCTCTGTAACAATCCTTCTCTCCAATTCAATTCACCACCCCCCTTCCAAGAAAAGAATGACAGCCTGCTGAGGAGGCCATTTAGGGGAACAACAACAACAACAACAACTGTAATGGAGATGCCGAGCTGTGGCTCACTACAGTTCATGGCTTCTGGCAGGGATGCAAGTAGAGAAGTCTCTGCTTCCTTTGGGGCCGACCACTACAGTTTTGACCATGCTCCAGTGAGTGTACAGACAACACAAAATGGATTTTTTTTTCCTTTGAGAGAGGAAGAGATGTCAAAGGAAGTGGAGGCAGACATAGAAGGGCTGGGAAGTGGTTGAGATCAGGTTGCATGACATGAGATTTCCAAATAATCGATAAAAATATGTTTAAAATGTCAAAAAGAAGAAAACTCAGGAAACGCAAAAAAAAATATTGTTACTCTAGCCTACTAAAAATAATCATGAAATGACCCATAACGTCTATGAAAGAATAGCATTCTCTAATATCTCTTAAAAATTTCCCCATAACTGTAAAAAGATACTAAACTTACTAAGCCTAAAAAATGTATGGCATAACTACAATGTTACACATTCCATAGTGCCTTCTGGATGCTATGGCTAACCCTGGTCCTCACATGCAGACTTAGGCTCTGATGGTGCTTTTACCTTAGCTGCTGGAAGCACTGATTCATTTTTATGTTTATTTGCGTTTTTATTTTTACCCTCTGAAGCCCAACACGGTGCATCTGTGAGACAGAGTTGAATGTTAAATGCATAGCTGACCACTATGTTCAAAAGCATCAAATTGAAACAGAAGGCCACTACTAGAAATGTAAGGGGGAATGACTCTGGAGCTTTACCAAATCACTAACCTCCAGAATACAGCTTTAAACATTTGTTAGAGTGTAGTATGAGCAGGTCCACACAACCTTAAAACACAGTAATGTTTCATATTTACTGTATGTACAGGGAGATCAAAGGCTTTGTCATAAAACCTCTGATATTGTTTGAAGATCTTATTGAGGTAGAGGTCTGGCTTTTCTTTCTGCTAAGAGCATAAAAACCACATGCAAAACAACGACCTATATTAGTAGCATATTTCAAATATTAACCAGTAACTCTTAACATTAAGAGTTACATTCAGGGCTTTGATATAGACCATGTCTAAAATGTTGAAGTAGTTGTCTTTATGAGCACAGCTCCCTAAAACTAATTGTACACCTGCTCACTGCACAGCGTTGCATCAGGTATCAGATCTGCGGGGCAGTAACTCGCAACTTCTCATACTATTGTGAGAAATTCTTTATATTTCTCTTATACCATATGATGTGGCTAATAAGTATCTTTATCAGCCCCTCAAAAATGCATCATATTCAACAGATCTCTGACTTATTCTGAACATCTACTCATTCTGTTTGAGAGCTGCATGCTGGACGAATAAAATGCTGTGATGTAAGTGGCTCAAAGCCCCGCGACCACATGTTCAATGCTAGAATACGAAATCCATTTACAATGCTGGCACTTTAAAGTTCTGATATTTCAGTGACTTATTTTAACTGGTATTCTCTAATTTATTTTTCTTAACATAGAGAACCTCTTTACAGAAACCCCATGTATTTGAGGTAATTGCAATGGTAACAGGGTTAGTGCTAATTTGTCTCCAAACAATGGCAGCTCAACAATAAAGTCACAGTAAAGGTTCACAGCTTCTATCACTGTACATATCCAGTATACATTCTTGAGAAATATGGTTATATGTTTATCCTGTATTTTGCATTAATCTTTCTGAGTCATCTGTTTTTATGCAATATGGAAAAATAGCAATGGAGATTATAATAAGGAAAAGGGGTGTATTTTTGCATTCTACTTCATCGCCACCTCTCTAGGAAAGGATAAAGTACAAAATTCAGGTAGAAATTCCATGCTTTCTGTAAAAAGCACAGTTGTAAACTAGTAGGCATGAACCAGAAAAAAATATTCATATGAGTTTTTTTTTTTTTTTCTGCAAAGTAAAAGTTTGCTGTATTTACTATTACCTCTCTCTCTATTTTGGGTGGTGGTGGTGGTGTGGTGGTACTTCTTAAGTGAATTTCTCTCTGTAGTGGATGAAAAGATTAAATGGGATATTTCTATCAGAGTGATTTTTTCTAGATCCCACCATTTGCCTGCAAATTTCATGTTTTCCTCCCTTTTGATTGCTGAGTAGTATTCCATTGTGTAAAAGTAACACAATTTCTGTACCCATTCCTCCGTTGATGGACATCTGGGCTGTTTCCAGGTTCTGGCTATTACAAATAAAGCTGCTATAAACATAGTTGAGCAAATGTCCTTTTTGTGTACTTGAGCAAATTTTGGGTATATATCTAGCAGTGGTATAGCTGGGTCTTCAGGAAGCACTATTCCTAATTGTCTGAGAAAGCGCCAGATAGATTTCCAGAATGGTTGTACCAGTTTACATTCCCACCAGCAGTGAAGAAGGGTTCCCCTTTCTCCACAACCTCTCCAGCATGTGTTGTCACTTGAGTTTTTCTTCTTGGCCATTCTGATGGGTGTAAGGTGAAATCTCAGGGTCGTTTTGATTTGCATTTCCCTAATGGCTAATGAGGTTGAGCATTTCTTTAAGTGTTTCTCTGCCATTCGATATTCCTCTGTTGAGAATTCTCTGTTTAGTGGAATATCCCAGAAGGAGAAAGACAAACAAGGTATATACTCACTTATATAGACCTATAAGATATGATAACATCATGAAATCTATACACCTAAAAAAGATAATCAAGAGAGCGGACATGGGGTAAGATGATCAATCCTCATTCAGAAGGACAGATGGGATGTGCATTGAACGTATGACAGGAGTCTACTGAAGGCATCTGAAAGACTCTACCTAGCAGTGTTTTCAAAGCAGATACTAAGACTCATAACCAAACCGACGTCAGAGTACAGGGAATCATATGAAAGAAGGGGAGTTAGTATGATGGGGAAAGGATAGGAGCTCCACAAGGACCAAATATATCTGGGCACAGGGACTTTTCTGAGACTGACATTCAACCAAGGACCATGTATGGATATAACCTAGAACCTCTGCTCGGATGTAGCCCGTGGTAGCTCAATAACCAATTGGTTTCCCATAGTAAGGGGAACAAGGACTATTTCTAACAGGAACTCAATGACTGGCTCTTTGACCTCCCCACCCTCCAAGGGAGGAGCAGTCCTGTTAGGCCACAGAGGAGGACTTTGCAGCCAGTCCTGAAGATATCTGATAAAACAGGATCGGATGAATGGGGAGGAGGTCCTCCCCAATCAGTGGACTTGGAAAGGGGCAGGGTGGAGATGAGAGGGAAGGTGGGATTGGGAGGGAATGAGGGAATGGGATACAGTTGGGAAACAGAGTTAATAAAATGTAACTGATAAGAAAAAAATAAAATTTAAAAAAAGATTAAATGGAGCATACGATGAATGAAGTGACAGATTAGGAACAGTTTCATTCACAAATATGGAGCTCTTGGTCATGTGCAACAAAGGGTACTTGCCCTAGAAAGAGGTGGGAAAAATGATATTCAGTCCAATGTAAATAGTTAGGAAGTTTTGATTAAGTTGTCATGAATATTTCTATGAAACATAGTACAGCCTTTCCGTGTTTAATTGCATTTTTGGAGAAAGAGTCAAGTCTACCAGAAGTCATAAGCAGTTGTTGAAATGTTCCACAGCAGAGAGTGTCTTTGCTGAGAAATGAAAGTTATATTATGTGCTAGCTTTTCATCTATTGCATGTCTGTGCCAGCTGCAGAGACACGTCAGAGGCCATTATTCTGCAAGTTGTACTCTCCATCTCAGTTGCTAACCTCTTGTTGACAGTAATCAGAACTTGATGGAGGGGCCTGCAGGTGCTACGCGGTAGTCGATGCTAGCGTGATACAGCATGCGACAGTTTTAGGATTACATGCTGCAGGATGATCCATCGCCAGACAATCCTTAGCCTTTCAGAAGCGTAATTGTAACTAATAATATTTCCAGATGCCGCAGTGGGTGAGGTCTGCGCTAAAAATAGAAGACGTTATCAAGCCTGGCGACTCAGAGTGAAATGTGTGGTAAAATGAACGATTAACCTTTGTGCTAAAGTAACAAAAATGCTCCAAAACCAGGATTTTACCATCCATTGTGAAAAAGGGAGAAACGAGAAATAACATTTTAAAACAGTAGGGTAACTTGATATGCTTCTTCCACAAGGATTGTTTCCATTGGACAAGTGTTGCAATAGAGTTATTTACTTACCGTCTTCCTCATCACCATCATTATTATCTGTAATGCCAGGTTGGAGGATATGGTTGGTGGATGTTACCACCTTGCAGAACACATCGGCTGATTAACATCCGACAATTATTAACACCTCTTTCATGCTGTAGTTTCGTATGACCAAAAGCATACACTTTCTCTCTCTCTCTCTCTCTCTCTCTCTCTCTCTCTCTCTCAATCTCTCTGACTAATTTTATTTTATTTAAGTTTACTTACTTTACTATTCAAGGATGCTCCCTACCTCTTCTCCTCCAAGTCCCACCTGCTCCTCCTTATCACTTTCCTCTCTGTTTTCCCCCAGAAAAGGGGAGACCCCTCATCAACTCTCCCCAGCACATCAAGTCACATCAGGCATGAGCATATCCTCATCGACTAAGGCCAGGAAAGACAGTGATGCCAGGGGGAAGTGATCTAAAAGGGATAGAGTCCATGTTAGAAACAGCACCACACACACACACACACACACACACACACACACACACGCACACACACACACACACACACACACACACACACACACTCACCAGGCCATCCACACGAAGAGCAAGCTATCTGTCAGCCATGTATGTGCAGGGGGCCTATGTCCAGACTAAGCTTCTTAGTTGAAGTTTCAGTCTCTGTAAGACCCTGAGGGTCTGGGTTACTTGTCTAAGTTGTGCTTCTTGTGAGGTTCCTGTGTCCTCCAGGTCCCCCAACACTTCCACAAGATCGCCAGAGCTCTGCCCCATGCTTAGCCTCAATTCCTAACACCTGTCTCAACCTGCTGCTGGGTGGCGCCTCCCAGTGACAGTAATGTTAGGCTTCTGTCTTCATGCATAGCAGAGCACCATTAAAGATGGTGTCAGGGCCTGGCTCTATACTGTGGGGTTCCTCTCAGGTTGGGCATTCCCTCAATCTTTATCCATGCACTTCTTGTAGGCAGGGTAATTTGGGGATCAAAGGTTTGTAGGTGGGCTGTTGTTCCCCTCCCTCCACTAGTCCTGCCTGGCAAGGAGGTGGTCATCTTACCCCAGTCAGGACGGCTAAGATCAAAAACTCAAGTGAAATACATGCTGGCTAGGATGTGGAGAAAGGAGAATAATCACTCCATTGCTGGTGGGATTAAAAACTTGTACAGCCTCTCTGGAAATCAATCTGGAATTTTCTCAAAAAAATTGGAAATAGTTCTACCTCAAGATCCAGCCAAGCCACTCCTAGGCATATACCCAAAAGATGTTCTAACATACAATAAGGACATTTGCTCAATTATGTTCATAGTGGCTTTATTCATAATAGTCAGAAACTGGAAACAACCTAGATGTCCCTCAACCAGAGAATGGATACCTATATTATATACAAAAATAGATACATTTACACAGTAGAATACTACTCAGCTTTCAAAAACAAGGAAATCATTAAATTTGCAGGCAAATGAATGGAACTAGAAAAGATCATCCTGAGTGAGGTAACCCAGACCCAGAAAGACACACAGGGTATATACTTACTTATAAGTGGATATTAGAGCTTATAGTACAGAATAATCATACTACAATCCACAGACCCAAAGAAGCTAAGGAACAAGGAGGGCCTAAGGGACGGTACTGGAATGTGACTCAGAAAGGGAAATAGAATAGACAGCAGAAGTGGATGGAGAGACGGCAGGGGATGAAATGGAGAGGGAATCAAGGGTTGTGATAAGATGTGAGGAGAACGGGCTTGGCAGGTAAGAAAGCTGGGAACAGGAAAGGAAGCCAGGGGTGGGGTAAGCCTTCAACAGGGTAGGCTCCTGGAAGGATACAGTAGTGATTCAAACAGGGACTATGTTAAGAAACCTTTTCTTTAATAAGAATTTCTTATTTTTTTTTCATTTTTCAATAACTTCTACTATTTTCTTTTTCCTTCAACAGAGGATATAAGACTTTCTGTTTATTCACCATTTTGTTGATGATTTCCTGTTCATAGAACATCACTTTTCCAAAATTCCCTGCTTTTCAGTAGTAAGGAGTTTTCTAGGATAGAAAAATATAATGTCACCTACAGATCACCCGCGTGAAGCTGGCCTCAATGGAGGAGCCTGGAAATAATCTGTATTTTACTTCTTTTAAGTGTTGATAGTATTTCTTTATTCTAACATTGGACTTAAGGTATTACATAAAGAACAAAATACATTCAAAACCAGTAGAGAAGAAAATTTCAAGGATAAGAAATCAGATTTTAAAACAATGACTAGTAAAACATTAGACATCAACAAAAATGAATTGATCTTCATAAAGAAAAAAAACTGCCAAATTTTTTAATAGATTAGCAAGAAGAAATAGGTACAATTTGTACCTCAGAATTGCCCAGGCTGGAAAAGGATTACAGTGATCAGCTAGTCATTAAGAAACAGGTTGTAGAAAAAAAATCATTCAACCTACCATGAAACTAGGAAGAGACAGATAATCTAAAAAGATCGCCTGTGAGCAAGGAGAAGAAATCAGCAATCACATGTTTCTTCTAAGAAAAACATAAGACCTGATGATGTCACATGTTTGTTTGGAGACCATAGAAGGGGGATTTGAGCAGCTTTGGTGTGAGGTACCCAGCAGAGACTTACCCTGCAGCTAGGAAAATGATGGTCACTGCTCCATCGGGAGATACATTTCTTACCGAAGAAAGGAGGAGGTATCTCACTTGGTACGATTGTCTCTCTGTACACACGATGTTCCACAACTCCACTCTCTAAAGCCTGTTTCCACAAAACTATAAATCAGTTTGAAATAAACATTCTACTATATATGCAGATAACCAAATGAATAAATGTAGATATGGAGACATTATTATACCACAAATGTATATAATTCATTCCCATTCAATTTAAAAGGTCTTTTCTTTTTAAAGAAAGCTGTCAGAAATTCTTGTCCTTTGTTAGTGTATCTGTTATATTCTATGGACACAAAAAATCTGAATGCATTAAATAAAATGATAATAAATATTAAATGATACTGTTTTCATACTAAAAACTTATTTATTTTGATAATAAATAAATCTGTTTTGACAAAAGATTCCTACCCAAAATGCTGAGTGGCAGTTTAATTTGTCTGAAATCATACTGCTGTTAATTTGGTAAAGCTGGACATAGGTGTGGCTGGTTGTCTCCAGGGCTAATTGCTGTTACCTTACTTACTTCGAGAATAGAGAACATTTTAGATAACACTTTACAAGTAGAAAAACGTTTACCTTAAATATGTGTCAGCTTAGAATATAAACAGAGCAGACATTTCAGAATTGTCCAGTATTTAGGAATTTTTATTAAACATGCTTATGTTTATACTTGACACCAATTTTTTTGTTTTGTTTATTGAAACGGAGTTTCTCTGTGTAGCCCTGGCTGTCCTGGACTCGCTTTGTACACCGGGCTGGCCTCTAACTCACAGAGATTCTCCTGCCTCTGCCTCCCTGGGGGACGGGATTACAAGCAAGTACCCCTGCACCTGCCTGAGAACAATTCTTGAACCTGAAAATTTTTCATATTTTTGTTTCTGTCAGAAAATAGGTGCACACACATTTACACACACGTCACTACTACTCTATTATTTAATGCGCTCCCCAAACTTAAAAACTACCTTTCCAAAATATTGGTAATTAACTGTAGCCAACAAGTGTAAAAGCAATAACATAACAATTATGCTTTGGCTTAAACATATCTAAACTGATAGATGTATTACAGTTTCAATTTAAAGCAGTCTTATTGAAATCTCCAGAAAAACTAAGATACCTAAAGGAAAATTTCTATTGCATTTTTTTTAACTGAATAAATTTCTAAGTTTAAATTTATCACATAAGCTTATATCTCTGAAGTAAGTAACTGCCTAGTCCAGTTAATAACTTATTTGTGGAGAGGCGATATTCACAAGATGTACAACCAGATCAGTGTATTGCTCAGTACTTCTCATTACCTTTGCTGATACAATGGGGGAGTGGGCGGGGAGAAGGACATTAGGAAGTAAAGAAGGAAGGAAGGGAGAGAGGCAGGGTGGCAGGGAGGAAATACAGAATATAAAGGGAAAGAGGGAGAAAGTGGGAGGGAGAGAATGATTGAGAAAGGGAGGAAGAGGGAGGAATGGAAGAAAACAGAGACCTTTAAAACATTATTAGGAGTTAAAATTGGAGGTCTTGATGTCTGAGAGTTTTATGACTGGATAAAGTTATGCCTCTTTTTGGAGAGTTCAGAATTTCATTGCAGGTGTGAATAGCCTCAGAACAGGGGACTTTCTGCAAAGTACATTAGCTGTGAATTACTAATAAAAACAGATTTTACTTGTGGGAATTGGAATTCCACACCCTCCTGTTACAGTCCTCTCAACAAGGTTGTATTCGGTAACACTGGAGGGGGTTAGCATGGAATCGCCTCAGGCTCAACATCCAAGGGCAACGCTCATGGTAAATGTCGACCACAATTCTCACCAGACCTGAAGTCTGGATGTTTGCCTGATTGATCTGATTTCATAAGGTGGGGAAGGAAGACAATACAGAAACAAAATGTTTTACTTCAGTTTCTGTCTTCCTTCCATCTGCTACTGCTGTTCATTCCCCATGTAAAGTTAACAGTGGTTATTTGGATTCTAAGTTGAAATAAGAATGTAAAACACGATGAGCTTTTCCTCTTCCCCTCCTCTGTTGCATTCCCTATTAATCCCCTGTGTTATGAATATAATGCATCAGAGGAGGTAAGGCAAGCTTTTAACCGTGTGTATTACAAAAAACGTTGTGAAAACCACCTATTATTTTTAGGACAATTAGAGCTCGCTCTAGCACCAGTCTCTCAAACCTCACCAAGGAAAAGTCTGGTATTTGTAACTGTTTATGACATCACCACTTCTGGCCACTCCACCAGAGTGACTTTTCTCTTTTTGTTTTCCTTTGTGCTCTGCACACGTCCATTAAAAAGTCTTTAAAAGATAAGTTATAACACCCTCCATTTATTTTGGGAACAGTACCTTGGCTGCATAGCTCCAACTGCATGGTATTCACTATACAGTCTTGCTTGACCTTGATCTTACCCAGTTCGGCAGACTCAGACTTCAGTGTGCTAAGATGACAGGCGTGCCCCACATCTCCTAATTTCAAGTTTTAAGAAATTATGAGACAGCTTTAAATGGCTGGAGAGAAGAAACGCTGAGGTGGAATACCTGTTACCTTCTGCTTAAGCGCTCCGATGCTTCAGGCAGAGGCAACAAGACTATAGGTATTACCATAAAATGTATTTGTTAAGATGTATTGTTATTATGTGTTCACGTGTGTTTATGAGGAAGTGCGTGTGCATGTGGGGTATAGGCTATGATACACATGTGGAGGAGAGAAAATCTTTGTGGAGTCATTTCTCTCTTTCCACCTGTACATGGATTCCAAAGATCAAACTGAGGTGACCAAATTTTTGGAGTAAGCATTCTATTACCATCTGAGCCATCTCACTGCTCTTAAACAAATATTTGACAGAAAGTTAGTATGTCCATTCAGAAAAACAACAATAATATGATCATCCACCTTTAAACTACAACCTCATCATATGTAGCATGTACTACGGTAAACTAGTAGAGAAATGCAGTCATGACATTAGCATTTCTCTCTTGTTATATTTTTCTGTGTTCTGTTCAAGGCCACAACTTCTCAGTGCTGCATTTCAAACACAGACTATTTAATCTACTAAAAAAAAAACCTCCAAACTTTTATTTCTGTATAAATATGCAATAAATTAGAATCTTTTAAAATATTTTCATCTTATTAATACAGTTTTTTTTTTATTCCCTCTGTCAACCTCTGTAACAGCTACTTTCTAGGATGTTATAGGAAAGGAAACATACAAGGCATCTGAAACATGAAATATGAAATATGAAAGGAAGCTGTGGGATAGTGGGGTAGGGATGGATGGTTCATAGGCTAGAGAGGAAGAGTAAGGCCAACATCAGGTATGAGGGTTCTATGGCTTATGAGAGGCCAAAGCACATAGTTGCCTAGGAGAACTGTTGCTGTAGAGAATTCCTTGTGTATCGAATAAAGAGACATCCGAGAAAATTCAGTCCCAGCCCCAGAGCTAGTTAGTCCAACCATTGGGTGCTATGGCAATGTTCCTTGAAATGGCAATAGTTTGGAAACAGTGACAAATAACATGGAAAGTACTGTGTCATGGAACTGCCAAATGTCCTGAAGCTCTCATTGTGGGCCTCTAATTAATTCAACAGCACTGCTAATAGCAGTCAGCTCCGCTGAGAGGAACTACTGAGCATGGCTGAGGGGACAGGCGTGAATTTGGAACAAGTACACACATTCCCTCAAATTTTTCTTAGTCTTAAACTCCTGGCAGCCAATTTAACAGTTTCTGTTAAGGACCATGCAGCTGAAATGTATCAAATTGAATGAGCTATCTATGCATTCATCCTCTGTTCTGCCTCTTCCTAATCTTGATCATCTGTACATCAGTCAGCCAGAAGCCAGTGCAGCTACTCTCTGTTCATGTACTTAACCGTAACTATGTGACTGACACTTAACTGTCATCTCTACATTGGACCTGAACACAACACCTTTCTCAAACCAAGTAACTTCCCTAGACACTCTTACAGCTCTTGCACAAGTTAAGCAACTGTCTTAATTCTTATTACTGTTGTGCTGTGAGAAAACACCATGACCATGGCAAACTCTAACGGAAAGAGTTACTTTGTGCTGTAGGATTCCAGAGGGTTAGAGACCATGATAGCAGAGCAGAGGTAGAAGGTAGCACACAGCTAGAACAGCAGCAGGGTTTACATCTTGAACCACAAGCAGAAAAATAGGAGAACACACACACACACACACACACAATAGTTCTTGAAAACTCTTAAGTTTGCTGCAGTGATATACTTCTTCCAGAAAGGCCATACCTCCTGATCTTCCCAAAACATCCGTCAACTGGAGACCAAGTATTCAAATACCAGAGACTTATGGGAGCCATGTCATCCAAGCCACTACAGCAACCATTTATCCTCCTTTGGAATATAACACTAATTTCTACCTTTTATTTTTCCCAGGTCCTCTCAACCTCTGCTCCCAGGGAAATATAAATCTGACCGTGTACAACATCAACTTTGAATATTAAATCCTTTCTGGGATCTCTGGGATTAAATGACTTTTCCAAACCCAAGTTGTCTCCCCCTTCAGTTAGCAACTTCTCATGACCTATATTTCATAGATTAATTCTTTTCTATTCATCGTATTTATTAAAGACTTATCTTGATTTCAAAAGAAGTAGAATTTAGATAAAAGTTTTTCTAGAAAATGCATTGGAGTTATATAATTTGACATATAACAATGTTGCTGAAACATTAATATTCAAAACTACTTACATCCACGTGTCTCAGAGTAATGAACAACTCTATATTACTTTCTATTTTAGAAATGTTTTATGGAGTATATGCAACATAAATTGCATATTTTTGAATAATTTTGAAAGAGACGAACTTTAGTCATTCATGGAGTTGCAATATAAAAAACTTAGTAAAGTCAGAAAGTGATGGAAGAAATATAGCAATAGGAATCTGCACATTTTGCTTTAAAAATGCTGCATTTCATTAAACTCTGCAGTAAGTAATACCAGGTTGTGTCTTTCCACTTTAAACTTCATATCAGAGAAAGAAAGCCTGTTTCTCCTAAGTGGAATTGTATGTGCATGGATGTGGCTCAGGCGAGTCATTAGTGCACAGAGCAGAGGTGAGGAGGTTGGCACACTTCAGCCCACCAGAACTGAGTCAGTTAAAGGGGATAAACTTCCATTCAGTTATCCCCAGTTGAGTTCAAACCATGACTCACTATATGGTATCAATTCCTGTTTAAAATAAGAACAGTTCAGTTTGAATCTTACGTATTTTGGATTTGGACTGTTTTGAAGGCTGCCTTAGCAAGTTGCTATATGGGTATCATTTTAAGAGTTTACTTAATTATTCTACTTACCATGCATAAAAGAGAGGTATGAGAAGTTTCTCATACAGCCCTGAAGGACTCAGGGCTTGTTCCAGATGGTTTAGCACACAGTGATGTGGACAGGAGGAGTTTCCCATACTGAGAACCACATCTAGTGTGCTTCCAGTCTAAGTGGTGCTGGAACAGGATCCATAGAGTGTTTTGACTTCCTGGATATGTATGTGGGTTCAAGACATGCCCACCTGCTGGGGCAGCAGTCAGTCTGTCTCAGGAAATGCAACTCTTCCATAGAAACCTCCTTGCCTCCTGCCCAGTCTGTCATTCCCCATCCATTCACCCACATTTCCTAACCTCACAGTTGACGGCGAGCCAGAGATCACCAAAATGACTCAGAATATAAAACAGCTGTCCTGTCTAGTGTCCTATAGAAGCATATTTACTCACTTTTATTTAATGTTCTCCTGATAATTTAAGCATATGCTTGCTGCACTGAAACATGAGTCATCAGAGAAGTATGGATCTCAACAGAATCCAAGAATATTACAGGGAATTTCTATGATTTCTGCAAATCAAACTTTACATATCCATATTTCTTGTGTCTATATGTGATCATAGATAACAAAGATTTTTACATTAATAGTCAATGCTTAGTGAGAACTTGTATGTTTAAATAGAAGGAAAAATCTATCATCATATAAGTCTGTAATTTGAGTATTCAGGAGGCTGAGAAAGACAAACGATCAGAAGTTCAAACACAGCTCAGAAGAAATTGCAAAACACAGTTTTTATATTTAAATTTTTTTATTTTTTTAAGATAGAGGTTCACTCAGAGGTAATCTTCCATTAGTGAGTATCTGGGCTTGATTCTCCACACCATGAACACGCTGAAACAAAAACTACAAGACGATGGCTCAGAGAGTCATTTCCATTGAGCATGGTGTGAGTTGCACTGTGTTCAATGCTTTTCGGGAGAGGTCTATGACATCACTCTAGCTGGGAATCATTGCATGCTCCTAACATGTTAATCCTGAGCTCGAGAGAAGACTTAAGAATGCCTTAGCATTCACAGAATTGTCTTTCACATCTTTTAAAATATTAACACTGTGTAGAGTAAGCAAAAGGATAAATTAACAAAAATAGCAATGATCTGATATTATTTTTAAGTATTCATTACTTATGGATCCTGGAAATACAGTTAGAAACATCTATTACAAGGTTACATTCCCACCAGCAGTGGAGGAGGGTTCACCTTTCTCCACAACCTCTCCAGCATGTGCTGTCACTTGAGTTTTTAACCTTTGCCATTCTGACGTGTGCAAGGTGGAATCTCAAGGTTGTTTTGATTTGTATCTCTGATGGCTAAGGACATTGAGCATCTCTGTAGGTGTTCCTCTGCCATTCTGTATTCCTCTACAGAGAATTCTCTGTTTAGCTCCGTACCCCATTTTTAATTGGATTGCTTGGTTTGTTGCTTTTTAATTTCTTTAGCTCTTTATATATGCTGGATATCAGCCCTCTGTCAGATATAGGGTTGGTGAAGATCCTTTCCCAGTCTGTAGGCTGTCACTTTGTTCTGATGACAATGTCTTTTGCTTGCTTTACAGAAGCTTTCCAGTTTCATGAGGTCCCATTTATCAATTGTTGCTCTAACAACTGTGTTGTTGGGAATGTAAGCTTGTACAACCACTTTGGAAAACAATTTGGGGCTTTCTCAGACAATTAGGAATAATGCTTCCTCGGGATCCAGCTATATCACTCTGAGGCATATATCCAAAGATTTTCAATTACACAACAAGGACATTTTCTCAATCATGTTTGTAGCAGCTTTATTTGTAATAGCCAGAACCTGGAAACAACCCAGATGTCTTTCAACAGAGGAATGGCTACAGAAATTGTGGTACTTTTTTACAATGGAATATTACTCAGCAATCAAAAAGGAGGAAATAATGAAATTTGTAGCTAAATGGTGGGATCTGGAAAAGATCATCCTGAGTGAGGTTTCCCTGAGAAGAACATACATGGTGTATACTCACTTCTTTAGTCCTATAAGATATGATAAACATAATGAAATCTATACACCTAAAGAAGCTAAACAAGAAAGAGAACCCGGGGTAAGATGATCAATCCTCACTTAGAAAGACAAATGGGATGGACATGGGAAGTAGGAGAAGACAAAAAACAGTACAGGAGCCTACCACAGAGGACCTCTGAAAGACTCTACCTAGCAACATATGAAAGCAGATGCTGAGACTCATAACCAAATATTTGGCAGTGTGCAGGGAATCATATGAAAGACGGGGAAGTTAGTATGACCTGGAGAGGACAGGAGCTCCACAAGGACAAAATATATCAGGGCACGGGGGTCTTCTTTGAGACTGTTTTTCCAACCAAGACCCATGGAAGGATACCACCTAGAACCCCTGCTCAGATGTAGACCATGATAGCTCAGTATCCAAGTGGGTACCCTAGTAAGGGGAACAGGAACTATTCCTGACATGAATTCAATGACTGTCTCCATTACCTCCCCCTCCCCCCGCCGAGGGAGAAACAGCCTTGCTAGGCCACAGAGGAGGACATTGCAGCCAGTCCTGAAGATACATGATAAGCTAGGGCCAGATGGAAGGGGAGCAGGTCCTCCCTTATCAGTGGGCCTTTCCAAGTGGAAAGGGACAGGGAGGAGATGAGGGAGGGAGGGAGGGAGGGAGGGAGGGAGGGGGGGAGGGAGGGAGGGAGGGAGGGAATGAAGGATAGGGCTATGGCTGGGATACAAAGTAAATAACATGTGATTAATATTAAAAATTAAAATAAATAAAATTAAAATTAAAAAAGTAAAAAAAAAACCCTGAAAACTCAGGTGATGGAGTGTAATTTTCATGACTGAATAAATATGTACAAAAACAAAAAGACCATAATTTTTTAAAAAAACAGAAACGTCTATTAATTAAAAGACAAAATAAAAAATAAAACCATGATTACAAAATGTGATTTTCTTTCTCTTTTCTGTAATATCTAGGTCTTCGTGAATCTAACATCTAAATTATAGTGGCTTTAAAATCAGCGATCATATGTTATCTATATTAAATAATATATGGTTTAGGATTAGACATGGCTGAAAGAAACACGAAAGACCATATGTTTAAGTACAGAGACTTTCTTCTCAATGATGTAATTGATTTCCGGAGCTCCGAACTAAAGAAGCTGAGGAATGTGTGATGGTGGCGCACTCCTGGAGAATGGGCTCAAGTAAATGTGTGCGGGTATTTTCCTCTGCACACAAACGCCATGATTTGGGGAGTAAAACTAATTTCATTCGCCATATAGCTACCGCACTCGTGTGATATATACTGAGTCTATCTGACATTAACTTCCCTGTGCAGAATCAAAGTTTTTAAAGATTTGTTTTGTGTGCGTGTGTGTTGTGTGTGTGTGTGTGTGCGTGTGTGTATGTGTGTGTGTGTGCATGTGTGTGTGTGTGTCTGTGTGTGTCTGTGTGTGTATGTGTGTGCATGTGTGTGTGCGTGTGTGTGTGTCTGTGTGTGTATGTGTGTGCATGTGTGTGTGTGCGTGTGTGTGTGTGTGCATGTGTGTGTGTGTGCATGTGTGTATGTGTGTGTATGTGTGTGTATGTGTGTGTGTGTGCATGTGTGTGTGTGTGTGCATGTGTGTGGTGTGCTTGTTTGTGTGCCTGTCTGAGTTATACGCACCATGCTGTGTAGGTGTCCACTAGGCCAGAAGAAGGTATCTGATTCCCCAGGATCTGGTGTTATGTGACATTTTGTGCGGCGTGATGTCACTGCTAGGAACTGAACCAGGGTCCTCAGCAAGGGTGGCCCCAGCTCTTAAACACTGAGGCGTCTCTCCATCCCTTTAAACAAACTAGAAATTGTGTTTTGGTGACATTACTTTTGCACAGATTTCATCACTAATTTATACATTTTTTTCTTCCTAGAATATTCGGTTAGTGATTAATTTCAAGACTGTCAAATCTATCACTACAGTCAGTTCTAGATTGTGTCAGTTAGCGGTTTGTTATCCTGTTTTGTTTTTTCCCCTCTTTGTGTATCTCATCCTCTTTGCCCGGAAGCCTGACATCTTGAGTTTTGTTTTTGCTACATACTACACATCATTGTTTCCTAGAATCCAAACAGGCTTTAGTAATCATTTTCACTTGTGCCTAGATTGCAGTTAAGTTACATGGAAACGAACCGACCCTTTAGGGTTTTGATTTATGATTTCTTGAGTTGTTCTGTAAGTAATAGTTTACCACAATAAAATGGAAAATAAATTACTGAGAACTATTTTCAGTCTCTTCTAGACAGAAGTTTTATAGTGTGGCCTCTGTATGGGTCATTTGGCCAGTTTTAGTGTAATCCTACAGAGAGTTTTGTTCCATCTTTTGATTGATCCCTGTCCAGTATATGGCACTTCCTCCACATGGGTATGGTCATCAGCATTTTGATGGACACTCCAGGTGCATCTAATTCAGAATTCTGAATTTCTCCTTCCTCCGTAGTATAATATAAGCTGCCCAATGATGCTTGGAGTTCCAAACTTGATTTCCAAACTCTTTTATTTATTTTTTTCATTAATTACAGTTTATTCACTTTGTATCCTAGCTGAAGCCTCCTCCTTCATTCCCTCCTAATCTCACCCTTCCTCCCTAATCTTCTCCCATGCCCCTCCCCAAGTCTACTTAGAGGGGAGGTCCTCCTCCCCTTCCCTCTGACCCTAGCTTATCAGGTTTCATCAGGACTGACTTCATTGTCTTCCACTGTGGCCTAGTAAGGATGCTCCCCCCTCAGTGGGGAGGTGATCAAAGATCTAGCCATTGAAGTCATGTCAGAGAAAGTCCCTGTTCCTATTACTAGGGAACCCCCTTGAAGCTTCCATGCACTGCATCTGTGCAGGGATTCTAGGTTATCTCCATGAATGGTCCTTGGCTGGAGTATCAGTCTCAGAAAATACCCCTGTACTCAGACTTTTTGGTTCTGTTGGTCTCCTTGTGGAGCTCCTGTCCCCTCCAGGTCTTTCTATCTCCCCCTTCTTTCATAAGATTCCCTGAACTTTGACCAGAGTTTGGCTGTGAGTCTCAGCATATTCTTTGATACCCCGCTGGATAGAGTCTTCTCTGTACAATGTCTGTATTTTCCCTTTATTTTAATCAGCAGACAATCCCATTGAGAAGACAGGGTAGATAATTAACAATATCTGGCTGCATTCCCTGTGTTTGAAATTTCATTTTTCATTCCCTCACATTGAACATTCTATAACCAGTGATTCATATCTGAGAACATTTGAAAAGGCCAGCTGCGCTGAAGTTCTCAAGACTGAGACTCAAACCAATGACAGGAGATGGTTATAGGAGCAGCACACAGAGAGCTGGTGCGTGACCCGACGAGACCGTGGCTAAGAGGAGAACTTCCCAGGGCCGTGTAATCTACCGCAGGCCTTCCGCACATTAGGTAATGGCATAAAAGCCACCCTGGTGTCTTTTCTCTGGAAATGACACTGGGACCCTGTCTTCTTTTACAAAAACCTAACTTCAGATCAGTTGGCAACAGAAAACTATGCATGGCCATCAGAAGGTGGAGAAGTAGCTAACTGAGGTGAAATGTGAAGGCTCACAGGATATTCCAGATCATAAGGGTAATAAGCAGCATGCTGCTGGATGAAGTAACCAGATGAATAGTGTAAACTCATCATGAGAAAACATGTCTGTTAAGTGGCATTTCCTGAGGAGATGTAAGCAGATATCTATTCACCCAGGGTGTTCTCCCCAAAGCAGTTGGAATAAATAACCCCACTGCTAGACCACTGAACGAAAGAGTTCACTGGGATCACCTGCAGGAGCAACAGCATCGCCTGCCACAGCCTCATGAACACTCATGACAGCGACCTTCCCCAAGCTCCTGCAAAAGCTGCCTGCTGCAACCCCCCTCCCTCAACAACCGTTCTGCTGCAGATAACTTTGAAGATGAATGTTAATAATTAAGCTATATTTTAGTCAACATCTGTGAGATACAAAGTTAAATATCCGGTGCAGCCTAAGTAGAAAGTTCCAGGGAAGCTCAGAGATAGGTATTGATCATTGTTTCATCATGGACTAATGGATTATTTCATGTTTCTTAAACAACACATGACTAATATGTAAATACACAGAAGGAACTTAAATTATATATATATATATATATATATGTATATATATATATATATATATATATATTCTGACTTCAGCTCTGTGAAATGGAGCCTACTATTGTTTTGACTATAAGATCAATGAAGTCATTTGGTTTACTATCTGTCAGTACACAGGTAAATGTGTGCTATTTCAAACAAGAGGAAACAATGTGTATTATATGTCAAAAACAAAGAGACCACTGGAGATCCAAAGGGGAATAGCACATGGTTCTGTGGCTCTCTTGGGGTTCTGTATAGCATGTGTAGACAGCGCTCTACCTAGCAGGTTATACATGGGCCCATATCTGAGTGATAGCAAGCTTATATATTCAGAATGAGACATAGGGCAGGGCTCTCACATCATCCTCACATTAAACAAATTGTTTTAGTTCACGTTATGTTTATCACCCTCAAAGTCCCAATTGTGCATGTGTTATGAAGATACAACTTGTGTAGCTACCTAACATACGTTAGTGCTGATGGGCATGCATCAAGCAGGAGATGCTTTCTGATCATTAAAATAAGACAAGGAGAAGGTTCAAAACAAGCTTTGCCAAGAGATTAGTTGCTGAGAAAGAACAAGGATGTGCATTCAGGTCTCTGGCACATATATTTTTAAAAAGTGTTTGTGTAAAAGCAAGTGTCTATAATATAGCACAAGAAAGCAGAGTAAGAGGCTCCATGGCTGCAGGATCTTCACTGTAGCTGAGATGACTGTAGACATAGGTTTGCATACTGGGCTGGGGAGATGCTCAGAGGTTAATTGGGTAAGTCACTTGCAGAGTTTCATTGTGATGTTCCCAGAACCTAAGTGGCGAAGCACAAAGACACCTGTAACCTCAGCTCCAGGATATCTGACACCCTTATCTGGACGCCGAAGGCACCTGCACCCATGTCCACCCACACACACTCACATGCGTGTACACATGATTAATATAATACATGAGAAGTATTTCTAAGAAGTATTTATAGTCAAAAAGAACAATAATAAGTAACCAAACAAGTGCGAGGCAGTTTATTTTGAGAATGAGTCAGCCCAACACTGGATGAAAATTTAAAGTCTCTGTGAGGGCTTGAGAGAGTTAGGTACGATGGAGCAGCGGGTAAAGACTTGACATGGTCAGTTAGGTGAGGTGCTAAGGGGAGATCTAGAAAGAGAGAAGAATATAAAGTCAAGGGTGAGATGCTGGTGTTTTTAAAGATCTACAGCGCATACTCAGCAGCAGAATGGTAAAGACTTGACATGGTCAGTTAGGTGAGGTGCTAAGGGGAGATCTAGAAAGAGAGAAGAGTCTAAAGTCAAGGGTGAGATGTTGGTGTCTTTAAAGATCTACAGCGCATACTCAGCAGCAGAATGGGTGTAAGGTATTATACGAGGAGGTATGGAGAGTCAGCCATGTGAGCCCTGTAGTCACACTAAGATTTTTCTTTATTGGGAATCTATAGGGAACTCTGCACAGGATGATGAGGACTTTGAAACTTTGGGACTATTGTGCCATGGATCTCCCATTCTCCACTCTGCTCATGTCACAGGTCACTCTTCTGTACATTCTGCCCCCACTTTTTAGATTGTTTCAGTTCCAGCTAAGAGTTCCAATCTTCCACCTTCACGCTGAGATGATGATTTAGTTCATGGAGAGCATAACAATTGACCTAGCAAAACATTACACAATATCAGACCACAGCAGCATCTCTCCTCCCCTTTCTCTTGTCCGCATAAACAAACTGAAATTGCTCCTTCATATGCCCACCTTCACCTGAGTGCCAGGTTCTAGCCCCTGGTGAATACTGGGCCATACTGCATCTCTTCTCTTACTGGGTCCTCCATAACCACTTCTTCCATGGACTAGCCATTCTTTTCTGGGCACAAAGAGACACTGTGAAAGCAAATGTGACTTTCCTAAGTAGACAGGAATATCTTGGAGATTTTGGCTTCCCTGAAAGCTGATCAAAGCAGTTTGCTTATAGGAATGTTAGCATTCAGATGACATGAAGGTAGCAGTTGGCTGTGAGAAAGTATTGAAGGTCCAGGTGTAATCTGAGATACTTCACTTTATACCTTCTAATGTAGACACAATAACTCACAAAAGACATATTAACAAGAATACCAAGAACTTCGGCAGCAATCACACCCCATGTAGCTTTGTTCCTCCTTAGCAGACCCCACTCATATAGAGCAACATAGCACTCAAGGGTAGCTTGCTTAGAATGCAGCTTCTACCAAAGAGAACCCAATGAAAGAACACAATGGTGCTCTCTAGAATGGAGATGGTATTTCTATCTATTAGAACTATGCTATTTCTAGTTCTAATTGGAGACTAGTAGATGTAAAAATGACGAGACCAAAAAACCTAAAATAATGAGTTAACAGTAGCTACAAAAATGGAACTTTGGGGGAAACTGGGGCCTTGCGCTTACAAAAGTGGGTTATCCTTCACATACAAGTTTTATAGAGACTCATCAAAACACTCTGAGAGAGATACCTGCTTTTTTGTTCCCCTGCTTTTGTGTTCCAAATGTGACACAAAAGACACTGTTTTCATATTGCAGATTAGAGAAAGTCACCATGTTCCCAGATAAGTTAGGTGCCATCAAAAGCTCAATCCTGTTTCATCTCAGGGCAAATAGCAAGTACTGGGTATTGACATTCAAATATGAATAAAACTGAAAAAATCAAAACAACTATACCTAGTACAATGTAATGAAACAGTAATTTCAAGTGAAACAAATTAGAACTGGCTAAAGAGTTAAACTCAATGATTAAGAAATGTAGGAATCATGACAGAAGCAGTCCCTGATCATGTACTCAGTTGCCTGCTCCTTGTTGCCAGGCCACAGAGGAAGAGGATCCAGGCAGCCCTGGAGAGACTTGACAAGCTTTAGGCAGATGGCAAGGCAGGAAAACTCCCCCTTTCAGTGGACAAGGGGAAGGGGATATGGGAGAAAAGAGTGAGACTGGGAGGAGTTAAGGGAGGGGCTGTGACTGAGATATACAATAAATACATTTTAAAAAGAAAGAAAGAAAGAAAGAAAGAAAGAAAGAAAGAAAGAAAGAAAGAAAGAAAGAAAGAAAGAAAGAAAGAAAGAAAGAGAAAGAGAAAGATAGGAATCATGCAATGTGATTGCAACTATCTAGTCTACAGCTCTAGCCTACAAAGGCACCTTGCTTCTGAATTTATGCTAGTCCACTGGTTCTCTAGCATTTTTCATACTCACTGTGTAGAATATCAAAGTGAATGCTGCAGTTGTTCTAAGTCTGAAATGGTCTCTTAGAACGTGGGTCTTCAGTTCTGCTCTGAATGACATAATTGAATCTATTATTTTGTAAGACAACTTGAAAAATTTTAAAAAATCTATCAAGTAGCACAGCAAAAGTAAGATATTGGTTAATAGTTGGAAAAACCAGTTTTACCATTACTACTAGATGTTAAAAGAGCAAATGGAAATTCAGTAAAAAAGTTTTCAAACACCACATATTGTTCCTGTTACCAGTATGTCAAACTTGTGTGGTCTTAGGCAGGCTGACAAATTATCTGTATTTGAACAAGTTCCCAAGTGATTTAATGATGCTGCTTTCAGGAGCACATTTTGAATCTATTTATATAGGCATGTGGAAATTTCACAGGAAATGCTGCTGAAAAAAAGGAAACACAATGTAAACAACTTAGCAACAGATAAGAATAGCCATGAGGACATAAAATCAGCCTGGAGGCTGTATAAAGATTTCACATAATGAAAAGAATATAATATAAAACATTAGTCTACTCTGAATTTTTTAGATTTTTTCTATTATTATCATTTATTACAATTTATTCAATTTGTATCCCAGCTGTGGCCCCATCCCTCATCTCCTCCCAGTCCCACCCTCCCTCCCTCTTCTCCACCTATGCCTCTCTCCTAGTCCACTGATAGGGAAGATCATCTTCCCCTTCTACTTGACCCTAGTCTATCAGGTCTAATCAGATGACCAAGGATGTTGAGCATTTCTTTAAGTATTTTCCTGCCATTTGATATTCATCTTTTGGAATTCTCTGTCTAGCTCTGTACCCCATTTTTTCATTTTTATTTTTTATTTTTATTAATTATGCTTTATTCACTTTGTATCCCCCCATAAGCCCCTCCCTCCTCCCCTCCCGATCCCACCCTCCCACCCTCTTCTTCATGCATGCCGCTCCCCCCAAGTCCACTGATAGGGCAGGTCCTTTTGTCCTTCCTTCTGATCTTAGTCTATCAGATCTCATCAAGAGTGGCTGCATTGTCATCTTCTGTGGCCTGGTAAGGCTGCTCCCCCCTCAGGGGGAGGTAATCAAAGAGCAGGCCAATCAGATTATGTCAGAGGCAGTCGCTCTTCCCATTACTATGTAACCCACTTGGACACTAAACTGCCATGGGCTACATCTGTGCAGGGATTCTAAGTTGTCTCCATGCATGGTACTTGATTGGAGTATGAGTCTCTGGGAAGACCCCTGTGTTCAAAGATGCTGAGACTTATGGCCAACTGTTGGGCAGTGTGCACGGAATCTTATGTAAGAAGTGGGAAATAGTAAGATCTGGAGAGGACAGGAACTTCACAAGGAGAGCAACAGAACCAGAAGTTTGTACCCCATTTTTTAATTGGATTACTTGATTTGTTGTTGTTTAACTTCTTGAGTTCTTAACACAGTCGTGATATTAGCCCTCTGTCAGATATAGGGTTGGTGAAGATCCTTTCCCAGTCTGTAGGCAGTCGTTTTGTTCTGACAAGAATGTCCTTTGCATCAAAGACGTTTTTCAGTTTCATGAGGTCTCATTTATTGATTGTTGATTTTAGAGCCTGAATGGTTGGTGTTGTGATTGGGAAGTTGTCTCCTGTGCCAATGAGTTCACGGCACTTACCCATGTTTTCTTTTAACAGATTTAGTGTCTGATTTCATGCTGAGATCTGGTTTTCCGTTGAGGCCTTTGATCTACTTAGACTTTAGTTTTATGCAGGATGATAAATATCAATCTTTTTGCATTTTTCTACATGTAGACATCCAGTTAGATCAGCAACATTTGTTGAATATGCTGTCTTTTTTCCATTGTATTGTTTTGGCTTCTTTGTCAAAAACCAACTATCCGTAGGTGTGTGGTTTTATTTTGGGGTCTTCTATTGAATTCCTTTGAGCCACCAGTCTGTTTCCATGCCAGTACCATGCAGTTTTTATTACTACTGCTCTATACTACAGCTTGAGATCAGGGATGGTGATACCTCCAGAAGATCTGTTATTGTACAGGATTGTTTTAGTTATTTTGGGGTTGTTGTTGTTGTTTTTCCATATGTAATTGAGAATTCTTTCAAGTTCTATAGAGAATTGTGCTGGTATTTTGATGGAAATTGCATTGAATCTGTTGATTGCTTTTGGTAAGATGGTCATTTTCACTATGTTAATTCTACTGATACATGAGTATGGGAGATCTTTCCATGTTCTCATATCTTCTTCAATTTATTTCTTCAGAGACTTGAAGTTTTTTTTCAAACGGGTCTCTCAGTTGCTTGGTTAGTGTCACACCAAGGTGCTGTATGTTATTTATGACTATTGTAAAGATTGTTCTTTCTCAGCCCTTTTGTATTTTATATACAAGGGGAGTACTGATTTTTGAATTAATTTTTTATCCAGCCACTTTGCTGAAGGTGTTTATCAGCTAAAATTTTTGATCACTCATTAATACTATCATATTATCTGCAAATAGTGATACTTTGACTTCCTCCTTTCCAATTTGTATCCTTTTGATCTCCTTTAGTTGACTTATTGCTCTAGCTAGTATTTCGAGAGATATGGAGGGAGCAAGAAGCCTTGCCTTGTCCCTGATTTTAGTGAGATTGATTTAAGCTTCTCTCTGTTTAGTTTGATGTTAGCTATATTGTCCTTACTATACTTAGGTATGTGTCTTGTTTTCCTGATTGCTTCAAAATTTAAACATGATGAGTGTTGGATTTTGTCAACTACTTCTTCAACATCTGGAGAGATGATTATTTTTTTTCTTTTGTTTCTTTATGTTGTGGATTACATTGATGGATTTTCATATATTTAATCACCCTTGCATGTCTGGGATGAAGCCTACTTGGTCATATTGGATGATACCTTTTATGTGTTCTTGGTTTCGGTTTTCAAGTATTTTTTAATAACTTTTATTTTTTTAAATTAGATACAGTTTGTTAACTTTGTATCCCTGCTGTATCCCTCTCCCTCTCTCCCTCCCAATCCCACCCTCCCACCCTTATCACCTCCCTGCCCCTTTCCAAGTCCACTGATAGTAGAGAACCTCCTCCCCTTCCATCTGATACTGGTGTCTTCAGGACTGGCTGCAAACACTCCTCCCTGGGGGAAGGGGGAGTCAAAGAGCCCGCCATTGAGTTCACTTCAGAAGGGAGGTCAAAGAGCCCGCCATTGAGTTCACCTCAGAAACAGTCCCTGCTCCCCTTATTAGGGCACCTGCTTGGATACTGAGCTACCAAGAGCTACATCTGAGCAGAGGCTCTAGGTTGCATCCATACATGGCCCTTGTTTGGAGAAACAGTCTCATAAAAGATCCCTGTGTCCAAATATATTTGGTCCTTGTGGAACTCCTAGTTTTCAAGTATTTTAGTGAGTATTTTTGTATCAGTGTTCATAAGAGAGATAGGTCTGAAGATCTCTTTTTTGTTCTGCCTTTGTGTGGTTTGGGTATCAATGTTATTGTGACCTCATAGAATGTGTTTGTTAATGTTCCTTCTGTTTCTATTTTGTGGAATATTTTGAAGAGTATTGATATCAGCTCTTCTTTGAAAGTCTGGTAGAGTTCTGTGCTGAAACCATCTGGCCCTGGGCTTTTTTTGGCAGGGAGACTTATGATGTCTGCTTCTAGTTCCTTGGGAGATAAATAACTGTTTAATCTATTTACCTGATTTTGGCTTAGCTTTGGTAAATGTAATCTGTCGATAAAATTGTCCATTTCATTTAGATTTTCAAGTTTTGTGGCATATAGGATTTTGAAGTAAGACATAATGATTGTTTGATTTCTTCAGTGTCTGTCATTATGTCTACCTTTTTGTTTCTGATTTTGCTAATTTGGATAGTTTCTCTCTGCTTTATAGTTAGTTTGGCAAAGGGTTTGTCTATTTTGTTGATTTTTCTCAAAGAAGCAGCTCTTGGTTTCATTGATTCTTTAAATTGTTTTATTTGTTTATAATTTATTGATTTTAGCCCTGATTTTGATTATTTCCAGCCGTCTACTGATCTTGGGTGTGTCTGTTTCTTTTTTTTCCCCCTAGGGCTTTCATGTGTGCCATTAAATTGCTTGTATGAGATGTCTCAGACTTCTTTCTGGAGTCACTTAGTGCTATGAACTTTCCTCTTAGCACTGCTTTCATTGTGTCCCATAAGTTTGGGTAAGTTGTGTCTTCATATTCATTGAATTTTAGGAACTCTCTAATTTCTTTTCTATTTCTTCCCCGATACCTGATTCTATTTCTTCCCTGAGTAGAGAGTTGTTTAGTTTCCATGTATGTGTAAGCTTTTTGTTATTTTTGTTGTTGTTATGTCTAGTTTTAGGCCATGATGGTCTGATAGGATACAAGAAATTATTTCAATCTTTTGTATCTGTTGAGGCTTGCTTTGTGCCCAACTATCTGGTCAATTTTGGAGAAGGTTCTGTGGGCTGTTGAGAAGAAGGTATATTCTTTTGAGTTTGGTTGAAAGATTGTGTAGACGTCTATTATGTCCATTTGACTTAGGAACTCTGTAAGTGTCATTATTTCCCTATTTAGCTTCCATCTAAATAATCTGTCCCTTTTTGAGTGTGGAGAGTTGAAGTCTCCCACTAGTAATAAGATTTTGGGATCATTGTGTGACTTGAGCTTGTATTTGGGACATAGATGTTCAGAATTGTGATGTCCTCGTGGTGGATTTTCCTCTGATGAGAATGAAGGGTCCCTCCTCATCCTTTTAAATTAATTTTGGTTGAAAATCTGTTTTATTAGATATTAGGATAGCTACCTCAGCTTGTTTTCTGAGTCTGTTTGCTAAATAACCTTTTTCTAGTTATTTACTCTGAGGTAGTGTCTCTCATTGATGGAAAGGTGTGTTTCTTAGATGCAGCAGAATTTTGGATCCTGTTTCTGCAACCATTCTGTTATTATGTATCTTTTTACTGGAGAGTTGAGTCCATTGATGTTGGAAGACAATAGTGACTAATGAATGTTAATTCTTTTTATTTTGGAGTTGATGGTGATAGTGTGTTTGTGTGCTTGTTTTCTTTTGATGAGGTTATCTATGCCCTGTGTTTTCTTTTTTTTTTTAAATTCTATGTTATTTACATTTAGTGTGAAGGTGTCAGATCCCTTGAAATTGGCATTACAGACAGTTGTGAACTGCCATGTGGGTGCTGGGAATTGAACCCAAGTCCTTTGGAAGAACCGACAGCACTCTTAACCACTGAGCCATCTCTCCAGCCCTGTTCTGTGTTTTGTTTGCTGTAGTTGATTTTGTTGGATTGGAGTTTTCCTTCTAGTATCTTCTGTAGGGCTGAGTTGCTGTGTAGATATTGTTTAAGCTTAGTTTTGTCATTGAAGCGCTTGTTCTTTGGGTCTCCCAATGGAGTCCAGCCAACAATTCCTGGAAACAATTCATAAAGCCACGATGGTGGTGCTCAGGCAGATCTGAGCCCTTGGAGCACAATACTGAGACAGGCCTATGGGCCACTAAGCCATTCATGGCACCTGTGCATGCACTGTGCCAGCGAAGGGCACCTGGGAAGGAACCTGCACCACAGCCTGTGCTTGCGATTCTCTCTTTCACGTCACCCTTCCAGGCAGGCACGCCTCCATGCATACCCCTGTGCATGTCTGCTTGTGACTGCGACCTTCCTCCCTCAGCTGCACCTGAAACACCAACCCCCCTCTCCAACCAGTGCACCTCTCTCATCTTCCTGAAAGTTATTCCAGACACCAGAGACAGACGGATCCAGTCTGCAGTACAGGCTCCAAGAACAAACAGCATAGGTTACGGACCCTCAGATGGCTACAGACAGGTCTAGGAATACATCCAACAAAAATCAGGACATGATGGCTTCACCAGCAACCCCTAAAATCAATGGATATTTTAATTCATCAGAGACACAGGAAAATGATTTCAAAGCTATGCTTATCGAGTTATTAGAGGCATATAGAGAGGAAACAAAACTCTCAATACAGAAATACAGGCAAATATACTCACACAAATAGAGTCACATAAAGAGGAAACAAACAAAGCTCTCAAAGAAATATGGGCAAATATAGCCACACAATGTTGAGAATGCTGTCCCAGAGATCCCCATTTGGCTGAGAGCAGGAGTGTGGGTGAGAGGGATCTGATGTCTGGCTGCTAGCATAGGAGTTCTGTAAGCACTCACTGGCTGGTTTGGTGGGACTGAGACAGGAGGAATGCCATGAGTTTGCATCCAGCTTGGGCTACCAACTAACATTTATATATCCAGACCAGCCTTATAAAATACTTTTTTTTATTCTAAAAAGTTTTATTTATAATATCCAGAAACTGGAAAGAACCATGATATCTCTCAACTGAAGAATGGATAAAGAAAATGTAATACATTTACACAATAGAATACCAAGGAAATCATGAAATTTGCAGGCAGATGGTTGGAACTAGAAAATATCCTGCGTGAGACAACCCAGACCCAGAAAGACATGCGTGGTGTGTACTCACTTATAAGTGGATGTAAGCCATGTAATACAGGATAACCATTCCACAATCCAGTCCCCAAAAAGCTAAGCAACAAGGAGAGTCCGGGGATGCTTGGATCTCCCACAGAAAGGGGATATAAAATAGATATCTGAAGTGGATGAAGAGAAAGAACTGGGTGGGAGAGGGTGTGGGGAGGGAAATCAGAGTGGGGTTCTGGTGGGGGAAGGGAAGGGTGGGAGTTGAGAGGGCTGAAAGAGAGAAGGGAGCTGATGGGGACATCTCTGGAGCAGCTGGAGAGCCTCTTCCGGGTAGGCTCATGGAAGGACATGGGGGTGAGCTGAGCTCAGACTCCTATCAGCAAGGGATATGGAGGCTGAAGTGGCTATCTTCTATAGCCAAGCAGGACTCACAATGGAGGGAGGGAGACACCAACTCACCCAGAAAACCTACCCAAAATTTCCCCTGCCTACATGATGTGCATGGACAGAGATTGAGGGATGGGCCAAGCAATGACTGGCCAAACTTAAGGCCTACCTCTGACATTATTAATAATACTCTTCTGTGCTTACAGATAAGAGCCTAGTGTAACTGTCCTCTGAGAGGCAGAGGATCCAAACAATGCTGAAACCAACAGCCAAACGTTAGTTGGACCTAGGTGTTCTGTGGAAGAGTTTGGGGGGAGAACAGAGAGACCTAGAAGGGACAAGAACTTCACCAGAGTCAACTAACCTTGGCCTAAAGGGACTGACAGAATGAAGAGACAACCAAATAGCATTCCTGAACTTGACCTGATGAGCATCTTGGTCTTCATGAGACTCTGCTAGCGAGTGCAGTGGGATTGTCTCTGACATGGACTCTGCTGCAGCCTTTTGGGTCTCTTAGCTAGGGTGCCTTGTCTGGCCTCAGTGGAAGAGGATGCGCTTAGTGGTAATATTACTTGATGTGCCAGTGTGAGTTGGGGGACTTCCCTTTTCTGAAAAGGAGTGGGGAAAGGAATGAGAGAGAGAGGGTGGGACCCTTGAAGAAGAAGAGGTAGGGGACTGCAATAGGGATGTAAAGTGAATAAATAAATAAATTTTAGATGCCCCTCAATTGAGGAATGGATACAGAAATTGCGGTACATTTACACAATGGAATACTACTCAGCGATTAAAAACAAGGAAATCATGAAATTTGCAGGCAAATGGTGAGAACTAGAAAAGATCATTCTGAGTGAGGTATCCCAGAAGCAGAAAGACACACATAGTATATACTCATTTATAAGTGAATATTAGACATAATATAGGATAATCATACTAAAATCTCTACACCTTAAGAAGCTAAGCAAGAAGGAGGACTCTGGGTAAGATGCTCAATCCTCATTCAGAAAGGTAAATGGGATAGACATAGGAAAAGGGTGAAAACAAGGAACAAGACAGGAGTCTACCACAGAGGGCCTCTAAAAGGCTCTACTCAGCACGGTATTAAAGCAGATGCTGAGGCTCGTAGCCAAACTTTGGGCAGAGTGCAGGGAATCTTATGAAAGAAGGGGGAGATAGAAAGACCTGGAAGTGTCTGGAGCTACACAAGGAGAACAACAGAACCAAAAAAATCTACAATCTACACCTAGAGGTCTTTTCTGAGATGGATACTCTAACAAAGAACCATTCATGGAGATAACCTGGATCCCCTGCACAGAGTTAGCCCATGGAGGCAGCTCAGTTTCCAAATGGGCTCCCTAATAAGGGGAGCAGGGACTGTCTCTGAAATGAACTCAATGGCCTGCTCTTTGATCATCTCCCCCTGAGGGGGGGGGGGAGGGGATGCAGCCTGACCAGGCCACAGAGGAAGACTATGAAAGACAGTCTTGATAAGACCTGATAGTGTAAGGATCAGATAGAAGAGGAGAAGGTCCTTCACTACCAGTGGACTGGAGAAGGGGAATGGGAGGAGTTGAGGGAGGGAGGGTAGGATTGGGAGGGATTGAAGGTGGAGCTACAGCTAGGATACAAGGTGAATAAATTGTAATAAATAAAAATTATATTAAAGTTAATTTAAAAAGCATATAATATCATTTTTAAAGTCTATAAAGATCATTTCTTTAACATCAGAAAATAACACAATGTTTAAGAAATATGAATTGATAATTCTTTATTCTTGGTTTTTAGTTAAATTAACATAATGCTTTATAACTTAATATAATTATCAATGTCCTAAATTGAACGATAATTATGATATATATTCATGAATCCTTATCCTTTAGAACACTGTCTGTGTATACTCATTGGTATACATTTATATGAAAATTTCTGACATGACTTTTACTTGACATTATGAGATCTGCTTTTTTTTTTTACTTTTAACTAATATTCACATTATTTGAGTTTTGAGTATTAGAGATTTAGAGAAAAGCATGATTTCTTTTTATGATATGCAAATAAAACTCAGAGATGTTTCTTGTTGGCCAAACTTAATTAAAAATTTTGAATAAGTAAATTAAATATACTATATATATGAAAATAAATATATTCTTATTTGATTGTACAAATCATTAGAAATACCTATAGAGTATGTCATAGCTGCAGTTCAGTCACCTATAACAGAAAAGCTGGTCATCAAAAGATAAAACCTTTCATCACCTCTGAAGAAACGGCCAAGAAGCTAAGAGACATTTGCTCTTCCACAGGACACATGACCAATTCTCTGCAGCCATGAGGGCTTACAACCATCTAGAAATCTGTCTTCAAACATATAACTAATATCTTCATGTTCTAAATTTGCCCTTTGACCTTGGGTGAACCCGTGGAGTCCTTTTATGTCCTAATAAGTGCCTTGTCACACTGGAGACATGTCTGGACACAGAATGAACACACAACCCCAAGAAGAGATTGAGACACAGTCTCTTTTGCTTATAACAAGGCAGGATGTTTGTGCTGATGGACCATCTAAGCTTCACCCCCTTATTGCACTTTAAGAGGGAATACTCTTTAAAAACTTCCACTTAGGCTGTTACATTACATTAACATAGATGAGAAACAAAACATCTAGAATCTGAAAGCACAAAGAAAGGAGGCAGCTATGGAATTATTTGAAATTATTTAATATAAACCATTGTGTGTATAATATCTGTACATGTATGTCTAAATAGCTATACATTTTTAATTAGTGATTCGAACCAATAATTATTTGTTGTACTTTTTCTAATAAATATTAATTTGATACTGCAATTTTTAATTCCTTCAAATACATCCTTATACTTACACACAAATGTCACTTGGATATGAATTAAGATGCACATTGTGGTTCTGTGATGATTGAGTACCTTTTAAATACAGGAAAATTATGTGACCAAACAGTATTGAATATTTTGTAAAATATAAAAGATTACCAGCTAGGAAGATGGATACCCAAAGATTTAAGGAACATACTTATCTTAAACAACCTAAAGTTTATATATTTTTCTTCATAAAGAAATTTATATCATGTCAACAGTATAAAAATGCAAATCCATCATGAGGGAAAGCATGGAAAAATCTAATTGTTGAACCTATATGAGTTTCATATTACTTCAGCCATAAACAAAATTTTGTAGGATCTCATAAATCTTCTCCAAGAAGATGTAATAATTCTACTTTTATTGCTTGTTTTTACTGGGTAAACAGGTATCAGTGAATACTAAATATTGTTTCTCTAATTTACTAAGAAACATGTATTTCTCTACAATAGTCATAAGATATATTTTGGGTGAAGGACTAATAAAAGACAGAGTATATATAAATAAGTTACAGTTAGCTTCAACCTGTGATCTGTGTGTGAGAGTTTGGTAGCCCTCAGACAACCTTACTGTGTAGAAATGACATGGGCATGTTCATACCACATGGATGATGCTACGAGTTGGCCAGACTGTCAAAACAAAGTTCTTTGGTGTGGATGGTTAAACAGCTAAATTTGATATCAAGAATTCTAAAGACTAGAAGCAAAGTTCAAGTTGTCAGTAGAGTTGACTCTATCCAAGGTCCACGGTAGAAATATATTATGCTTCTATTTCTGGTTATTAACTGGCAAACTGGTGTCCCTGAAAGAAGCAGAACTCTAGTTCCTGCCTTCCTTAGCTGCGTTGGGTCTGTGGATTGTAGCAACGTTAACCTATACTTTACTGCTAATATCCACTTGTATGTGTGTGCATACCATGAATGTCTTCTAGGTCTAATTACCTCAGTCAGGATGATCTTTTCTAGCTCCATCAATTGGCCTTCAGATTGCATGATGTCCTTGCTTTAATATCTGAGTACTATCCCACACTCTCTCTGTCCATTCTTCCACTGAGGACATGTCAGACTGCCTTTTCTCACCTTACATTGAGAGTGAGCTGTCTATGGGCTACATCTGAGCATGGGGTCTAGAAATTCTCTGAAGTGACAAACCACATTGGAAATCAATTTGGTCCTTTCTCAGAAAACTGGGAATATTGCTACCTCAAGACTCAGCTATACCACTCCTGGGCATATATCTGAAAGATGCTCAACCATACAAGGACATTTGTATCAAGAACATGTGCTCAACTATGTTCATAGTAGCTTTATTGTTATTCATAATGGCCAGAATCTGGAAACAATTTAGATGTCCCTCAACTGAAGAATGGATAAAGAAATTGTGATACTTTTACACAATGGAATACTACTCAGCTATTAAAAACAAGGAAATCATTAAATTTGTAGGCAAATGGATGGAACTAGAAGAAGTCATCCTGAGTGAGTTATCTCAGAAGCAGAAAGACACAAATGGTATATACTCACTTATAAGTGGATATTAGCCATATAATATAGGATAAACATACTAAAATTTACAGACCTAAAGAAATTAAACAAGGATGACCCAAGCTAAGGAAGGTGCTTAATTCCCATTAGAAAAGAAAACAGGATAAAAACCAGAAGTGGTAGAAGAGAGGGAAGAGGACTGGAACCTACCACACATGTTCTCTGAGAGAGTCCGTCCAGCAGATTGAAGCAGATGCAGAGACTTGCAGCCATGTTTTTGACAGGTCCCAGGGAGTCTTATAGAAGAAGTACCCACAGGGGATAGGAGCCAAACAAGGAGACCAACAAAGCCAAAAGAAAGTAGGCCCCAAGGGACTGTGGAGACTGATGCATCAATCAACGATCATGCATAGAGAGGATTTCCTTTCCAATTTATTGATTTTAGGACTGAGTATGCTAACTTCCTGTCATCTACTCCTCTGGAATAAATTTGCTTCATTAGTTTTAGAGCTTTCAGATGTGCTTTTAAATTGCTCATATGAGATCTCTACAATTTCTTTATCTTCATAATCTCTGTGAACTTTCTTCTTATTGCTGCATTCATTGTGTTCCATAAGTTTGGGTATATTGTGGTTCATGTTCATTGAATTCTAGAATGTCTTTCATTTTTCTCTTCATTTCCTTCCAGACCCAGTGTCAGCACTGAGTTGAGAGTTGTTCAATTTCCATGAATGAGTAGGCTTTCTGTTATTTCTGTTGTTGAAGACCAGCTTTAAACATAGTGGTCTGAGAAAATACAAAGTGTTATTTCAACTTTATTGTGTCTGTTGATGTCTGCATTGACTGACTATGTGGCTGGTTTTGGAGGAGGTTTCATGAGGTGCCGAGAAGAACATATATTCTTGTCTGTGTGGGTGGAATATTCTGTAATTACCTGTTAGGTACATTTGATTCATCACATTGGTTAGTTTCATTTTTTTTCTGTTTAATTTCTGTATTTATGAGGCGTCCATTGATGAGAGAGGAGTGTTGAATATGTGGGTTTATAGCTGTGATTTAAGCTTTAGTAATGTTTCCTTTGCGGATATGGGTACCCTTTCATTTGGTGCATAGATATTCAAAATTGAGAAGTCATCTTGGTGGATTTTTTCCAATGGTTAGTATGAAGTGTCCTTCCCCATCTTCTTTGATTAATTTCGGTTGAAAGTCTATTTTATTAGGTATTAGAATGGCTACTCCAGCTGGTATCTTGGGTCTGTTTCCTTAAGAAAAAAAAAAAAAGCTTTCCCAGCCCTTTGTTCTGAGATAGTGTCTATCTTTGCTGCTGAAGTGTGTTTCTTATAAGCAGCAGAATGATGGATCCTGTTGTTTTGGTTCTTTTTGTTTTGTTTTGTTTTTTGTTGTTGTTGCTTTTTGCATCCATTCTGTTACCCTGTATCTTTTTACTGGAGAATTGAGTTGACTGATGTGAGATATTAGAGACAAATGATTGTTAATTCTTGTTATTTTGATGTTCTTGGTGTTAGCATGTGGTTTTGTGTGTGCGTTTTTTTTGTTTGTTTTTGTTTTTTTGCTATTGTGAAATTGTTTATTTTCTGTGTTTTCTTGGATGTTATTAACTTCCTTGGGTTGGAGTTTTTCTTATAGTATATTCTGTAATGCTAGATTTTTTATCATTTTTATTTTTTTAAATATTTTTATTTTAATTTTTATTTATTTTTTCTTTCTTTTCTTTATTTTTTTATTTTTTTATTTTTTTATTATTTTTTTCTTTTTAGTTACATTTTGTTAACTCTGTGTCCCAGCTGTATCCCGCTCCCTTATTCCCTCCCCAACCCCACACTCCCTCCCTGGTCTCCTCCCTGCCCCTTTCCAAGTCCACTGATAAGGGAGGACCTCCTCCCCTTTCATCTGACCCTGTTTTATCAGGTATCTTCAGGGCTGGCTGCAAAGTCCTCCTCTGTGGCCTAACAGACTGCTCCTCCCCTGGGCGGGGGGGGGTCAAACAGCCTGCCCTTGAGATCCTGTTAGAAATAGTCCGTGTTCCCCTTACTTTGGAAAACTACTTGGTTACTGAGCTACCACGGGCCACATCCGAGCAGAAGTTCTAGGTTATATTCATAGATGGTCCTTGGTTGAGTGTCAGTCTCAGAAAAGACCCTGTGCCCGGATATATTTGGTCCTTGTAGAGCTCCTATCCTTTCCATATCATACTAACTTCCCTTCTTTCATATGATTCCCTGCACTCTGCCGAGGGTTTGGTTATGAGTCTTAGTGTCTGCTTTGAAACACTGCTAGGTAGAGTCTTTCAGATGCCTTTTGTGGTAGACTCCTGTTAATTGCACCTTATTCACTTAGTATCCCCCCATAAACCCTTCCCTCCCTTCCTCCCAATCCTACCTTCCTTCCCCCTTCTCCACGCCTGCCCCTTCCCAAGTCCATTGATAGGGGAGGTCTTCCTCTCCTTCCTTCTGACCCTAGTCGATCAGATCTCATCAGGAGTAGCTGCATTGTCTTCCTCTGTAGCCTGGTAAGGCTGCTCTGCCATCAGGGTGAGGTGATCAAAGAGCAGGCCAATCATTTCAATCAGTTCACGTCAGAAGCAGTCCCTGTTCCCATTATTATGGAACCCACTTGGACACTGAAATGCCATGGGCTACATCTGTGTAGGGGTCCTAAGTTATCTCCATGTATGATATTTGGTTGGAGTATGAATCTCAGAAAGGACCTCAGATTTTTTGGTTCTGTTGCTATCCTTGTGAAGCTCCTGTCTTTTCCAGATCTATTTCCAAGTTCTTTCATAAGATTCCATGCACTCTGCCCAACAGTTGGCCATAAGTCTCAGCATCTGCTTTGATAGTCTGCAGGGCAGAGCCTTTCAGAGGCCCTCTGTGACAGGCTCCTAACTTGTTCCCTATTTTCTCCATCTTCTGATGTCTATCCTCTTTGCCTTTTGAGATGGAAATTGAATGCTGAATTTTTAAATAGAAATTGTTTAAATTTGGTTTTGTCTTGGGATATCTTGTTTTCTCCATCTATGGTGATTGGGAGTTTGTTGTATATAGTAGTCGAGGCTGGTATCTGTAGTCTCTTAGTGTCTTTAAGATATTTGTCCAGCCTCTGAAAGACTCTACTCAGCAGTGTATCAAAGGAGATGCTGAGATGCATAGCCAAACTTTGGGCAGAATACAGGGAAACTTATGAAAAAAAAAAAAAGAGTGAGATAGTAAGATCTGGAGAGGACAGGAGCTCCACAAGGAGAGCAAAAGAACCAAAAATCTGGGCACAAGGGTCTTTTCTGAGACTGATACTCCAATCAAAGACCATTCATGGATATAACCTAGAAACTCTGCTCAGATGTAGTCCATGGCAGCTCAGTATCCAAGTGGGCACCCAGGTAAGGGGAACAGAGACTGCTTCTGATATGAACTCAATAGTTGGCTATTTTGATCACTTCCCCCTGAGGGAGGAGCAGCCTTGCCGGCCACAGAGGAGGATAATGCAGGCAGTCCTGAAGAGACCTGATAAGCTAGGATCAGATGGAACTTGAGGAGGACTTCCCCTATCAGTGGACTTGGAGAGGGGCATGGAAGGAGATGAGGAAGGGAGGGTAGGATTGTGATGGAATGAGGGAGGGGGTACAGCTGGGATACAAAGTGAATAAACTGTAATTAATAGAAAAAATACAAACTTAATTAAAAAATATTTGCTCAGGACCTTCTGGCTTTTAGGGGCTCTGTTGAGAAGTCAGGTGTGATCTGATGGGTCTGCATTTGTGGCTCTTTTGGCCTTTTCACTAGAGCTTTTAATAATCTTTCTTTATTTTGTAGATACAGTCTTTTGATATTATATGATAGGAGGATTTTCTTTTCTGGTCCAATCTAATTGTTGTTCTGTATTCTTCTTGTATATTAATAAGTATCTCTTTTTTTTTTAGGCTGGGACAATTTTTTTCTATAATTTTGCTGAAAAGATTTTTTGGTCCTTGGAACTAGGAGTCTTCACTTTCTTCTATTCCAATTATTCTTAGGTTAAGTCTTTTCATATTATCACAGATTTCCTGGATGTTTCATGCCAGGAATGTTGTGTATTCAAGATATACTCTGACTGATGTATCAGTTTCTCCTATCATGTCTTCACCTCAGATTCTCTCTCTCACTTTTTATATTGTTTTGGCTATGCCTACATCTATTGTTCCTGTTCTCTTCCCTAGGTTTTCCATCTCCAGGATTCCCTCATTTTGTGTTTTCTTTGTTGTTTCTACTTCCATTATCAGGTCTTGATCAGTTGTATTATTTTCCTTTATCCATTTAATTGTGTTTTCCTGTATTTCTTTAAAGGATTCATTTTTCCCCCTCTTTAAAGGTATCTTCCAGTTTGATGTATTTTTCTACATTTCTTTAGGGGATTTCTTAATTTCCTCTTAAAGACCTCTGTCATTTTCATAAGATCAGCTTAAAGTCACTTTCTTGTGCTTTAGTTGTGTCAAGACACCCTGGGCTTGCTGGAGTGTGATAGCTGTGTTCTGGTAGTGTCTTACTGCTTTGCTTCTTGTGGCTTGTGTTCTTTCACTGGACCTTAGCTCTCTGGGTGTCTTTGGCACTGACAGTCCTCAGATAATACAGGCCGAGTTGTGTGCCAGAGAGTGAAGCTTCTGGAGCTGCTGTGTTTTATCTCTGATAATCCCTGATGGCTACTGGCCTGTACCTGGTGGCCTCAGGTCTCTGGGGACTGAGGCTGAACTGTGGGCTGGGAACAGGGTGCACAGAGGATGAGGCAGGGCCCACCCATGTCTTTGTGTTTGAGACAGAGCCTCAAGCATGCCAGACTGGTCTCAAACTTACCCTGTGGCTGAAGCTGACCTTGAGGTCCTAACCCTCTGGACTACACCCCCTGAGAACAGAGAACTAAGATAGAGATCATTTATTGGTTCTAGGAATGGAGGAATGGAAGGTCACCACAGACAGTTCTGGGAGTAGTTTAATGTTGGAAAGGAGTCTTGGCACCTTTGCATGTATTTATAAACAAATAACACTTAAAATAATATGAAGCCAATGAGCTCAGGGAAAGACACTTGCCAGAGATGATTAACTTAGGTTCAGAATCTATGAACACAGAATTATTTATGTGTCTAGCCTACTGGGGCCAAACATTAAGAAGAAAAATAAGTGTTATTCACCAATAAAATGGTCTGTGACCTCCATATCCTGTTTAGATGTGCAACAGCCACATTTTTACGGCAGAAGCTTGTGCAGTGAGTATGACCAGCAAGCTGATTGTTAGATGTCAATATCTTAGTGACACTAGCACTGCTGACTAACAGGCCTGACATTAACAAGAGATGGGCTAGGACATTAGATGATGTGCTTTTACCTGAATGATAAAACTGAATACACTCCACCTATGGATGTACAAAAGAATGAGTGCAGTTTCAAAGAGTGCTTGCCTGATGACAAAGAGTAATTTTTGAGTCTGTGCCTAGACACACCCCAAATGAAACAAGGTGTGTCGTAAGCCAACGTGTCTCAAATGCCGAGGTTGCCTAAAAGACTCTTAATGATGTCTTAAAGGAGATAATTCAAGGGCAGCAAAAACATAGCTGTCACCAAGTCCTGTTATTCACTGGCAGCTTCATGGGTTTATTCAACATAAGCGGGGAGGCAGATAGCGAATTTTTGTTTTATTTTATGTTATTATTATCATGTTACATCTGATATGTGGGGTCATATGTGTCATGGTACATGTATAGTCATATATTTTCAAAAGACAACTTTATATGATGAACTGTCTCCTTTCATTTTCATGTAGGTTCTGAGATTGGAACCCAGGTCTCTACATTTCTGAGGCAAATTTCTCTCTCTCCTGAGCCACCTCACCAGACCTGATTGTGATGAATTTTTGTCAGAACTAAAGGAGGCACTCACTTTATTCTGGATTTTGGAAGTTGGGATTGAGGAGTTTATTCTTGTTAGCTAACAATGTTCCTGAGCTGAAGTGAATTTCCTTATTCACATTTAAGAATTGAGTAAAACATGGTCTCACTGGGAAACAGTTACTTGACTCCATATAAAAAAGCAGTGGCAAGTTTACTCACATGGTGAGAATTCTTTTTATTTTTATTTTAATTTTTTTAAACGTTTTCTGCTGTTTATTGTCATTCTATCCACACTGCAATGGGTAAAGGAGAAGGCTTATCCACGGCAGTGTATTAACAGCCACAGCATTGTAATATCCACCAATTGAGATGTTCTTGTCTCTACATATTACAGACAACACCTTTTACATAATTCTAATTTCCCCTTTACTGTTACCTTAGAATTTTAACATTTAATCAGATCATTAGGAAAAAAAAATGCATTAGCCTTATTCTATGGGAGACAACAAGAAATACCAAACTAAATCTGTGTATAAGTAAAAAATTACAGAGTACAGCAGCATTCCATGTCATGCTGAGAATACTGGGAATAAATTTTACCAGTTAAACATAACATCAATAGGGATAATGAGACAGACAAACATAGGAGTAGGTTAACTCCATTTGGCTTGGACAACAAACATCTTTTTTCCTAACAATGCCTAACGACCTGATGACAATCTGGACTTCACCTAAATGGAGCCACATATATGCCTCACCTCAGATAATAGAAATAAGTCACTCTCCTTACAAACTCTTTTCTTTTCCAACATATTATTGTTTTGTTATTTTTTTCTCTTTTTTTATTATTATTATTTTTTTTATCCCGCTCCCTCATTCCCTCCCCAACCCCACACTCCCTCCCTGGTCTCCTCCCTGCCCCTTTCCAAGTCCACTGATAGGGGAGGACCTCCTCCCCTTTCATCTGACCCTGTTTTATCAGGTATCTTCAGGGCTGGCTGCAAAGTCCTCCTCTGTGGCCTAACAGACTGCTCCTCCCCTGGGCGGGGGGGGGTCAAACAGCCTGCCCTTGAGATCCTGTTAGAAATAGTCCGTGTTCCCCTTACTTTGGAAAACTACTTGGTTACTGAGCTACCACGGGCCACATCTGAGCAGAAGTTCTAGGTTATATCCATAGATGGTCCTTGGTTGAGTGTCAGTCTCAGAAAAGACCCTGTGCCCAGATATATTTGGTCCTTGTAGAGCTCCTATCCTTTCCATATCATACTAACTTCCCTTCTTTCATATGATTCCCTGCACTCTGCCGAGGGTTTGGTTATGAGTCTTAGTGTCTGCTTTGAAACACTGCTAGGTAGAGTCTTTCAGATGCCTTTTGTGGTAGACTCCTGTCATAAGTTCAATGCACATCCCATTTGTCTTTCTAAATGAGGATTAATCACCTTCGCCGTTTGTAATAGCCAGAACTTGGAAACAACCCAGATGTCCATCAACGGAGGAATGGATACAGAAATTGTGGTATTTTTACACAATGGAATACTACTCAGCAATCAAAAAGGAGGAAATCATGAAATTTGCAGGCAAGTGGTGGGATCTAGAAAAGATCATTCTGAGTGAAGTATCCCAGAAGGAGAAAGACAAACTTGGTATATACTCGCTTATATAGACCTACAAGATATGATAAACATAATGAAATCTACACACCTAAAGAAGATAATCGAGAATTCTTTTTAAAGGATGGTCATCTTTGAGGTTGTGAACAGACAACCCACTTTCCAATCTGGGGCACTCTGCAAAGCTGAAACCAGCAGGAAAGACATTGTGAGGATGGATCTCTAAATGTCCTTACGAACCTGCTGCTATAGTGGAGTGCTGGACAGACCTCCATTTCTAAATTTCTTCCAGAAAGTCTGAAACTTATTTCCATTCTAACAGTTACTACTACATTCCAAGCTCACCTAAGAAGACTCAGAGGATTATAAGTAAACATACTATTTTCTTCTGAAATGCTTGAACATCTTGAGGATAGTATGAAATTTCAGGATGTTGGCAGTACTGGGGCATAGTGATTATATGCCATGAGGATGGATATTATACTTCTAGCTAATGGTCACAAGTAATTTAACAAAGGCACATTTACCATCAAGTTTCTGGGTGCAAGAACTGGCCTGATTCATGGCACCAGCATGCACAGTGCAGCAAAAAGCATGAAGTGAAACCTAATCTTCCAACTGAGTATATAGGGACACAGAACAGGTATGGCAAAAAGTCAAGAGAAGTACGCAATCACTTCCGCACATTGAGATACATAAATAGTAGGTCACCTAGAACTCAGTTTGACCTATGGCTCAGATCTAAATCTGATTGGACAAGATGAAATCTCATTCAATCAGGCAAACATTCTTCTCCTGAGCTTGCCTCTCAATTCACTGAGTCCTGTGCCAGCTGATAACAATATAGTAAATATTTTGTTCTACCAGCATGGGATTGCCTTTTATGAAATTAAGGATTTACAGAGAAGAGGGGAGAGATATTACACATTTGTGAACAATGGTAGAATTAACTGGGGAATGACTGATTGATTAACACATCGGATGGAGCTCTCTCAGCAGCATTCATAGTTCACACAAGTGAGAAGGAAAAACCCTACAATGCTAACTCCGGATTATGAGTCCTCACTAACTATTTTCAAGTATTTAAAATAGAAAAGAAAAAAAAAAATGAAGCTCAAATGTTCCTGACAACTTGGGTACAAAATCTTAGAACAATTCTTACTGTCCTATTATCCTTAGGAACCTGACATTTTACCAATCGAGAGCAGGGGAGTGTAGCAACAACTGTGAAAACAGAAGGCTATTATATTATCCAATTTTAATGAAGTATCTAGCCCTACTTATTGCAGACAAATCAATAATTGCAAACAAAGCTCACATAGTTGGGGTGTGGCACTCCCAATAATTTGGTGTACCCATAAAGGGAAGTCATTGACACCAACGAAAATATTGACATTGCCTAATTGGCCATTATGACTCATCATCCTTGTTTGTGAAGTGATGTTGCATTACACTGGGGAATGCTTCTCATTCCAGTACTCTGTATTAAACAAACAAAAGCAGCATTACACCCTCAATCAGCTCATCTCCACATGCAGCTCTTAAAGCAAGACATTTGTTAGTGGAAAGGAGCCACAATAAAGCAAAAACTTCATCAAATGGTGAATATTTTTGCAAAGCAAAGCACTTTGATGATGTGTAGAGTTCACCATCTGACCACACATTGTAGAGAAAAAAAAAAGCATCTATACACCTGATGATACAGTCTGGACATTGGCTCTTATTCACACAAAACCCCTTACTTATATCTTATCTACTTCTCTAAGTTTGGAAAAAAGGAATGGCTGGTAGTGTCTCTCTATTAGACTATCTGCCTCCTATGGAAGATACTTAATTGGTGCTCTAGCTGTGGAAGAAAAAGCAGAATCTATTTGGACATCAAGTGACAGTTATACTAGTAATTTTCAGATACCTGAAGGAAAACTCACAAGTTGCCCCTAGTAGTGATGTAACAAGAGGATACATAAAATTCATTTTGATCATCTGATAAGAAACTACAAGTAATTCAAAAAGCAATTTACAGATATGGGCTGACAGAATTTATGATACAAATTAAGAAACCTGAACCATTTGCATGGCAGAACCCTGAAGAGACCAAAGGAAACTTGTCATGGGAAATACATGTACCAAATGATGGAATTTTAGAATTTAGTTCTAAAGATTGTGAGGCTAACATAGGATTAATGTGTCATGAGAAGCTTTGTGTCATGTGTTAGAAAACCTCAGGACACACAAAATTTGTCAGACTCACGTATATAGAAAAAGCTATTATAATGTTAGTTCTTTGATCATGTCTCTAGTTTATCTATTTTTGGAGAATTTGAGAACTAACATAGCAGAACAATGATTTCTTTAGGCTACGGTGGTTTCTTATGAGAACTTATTGCTTAATTAGTGTTTTCACCATTTTAAAGATATTGTCATGTAGCTATAGGTTTCATCCATGTTAAGGTAGAATGTGCCCTTGGCTAATGCAAACATGAAGATTTCTGAAAAGCAGTACTTTCTTGATAGACTTTGCATTATGGGATTCCCTAATGTTAGGTGAGGGGTTTTGTATTCAGCCACCCAGCTAGAAATGAAGAGACTCAGATATTCAAAGATACTGTTAGATAACTGTGCTAAATGAGGATCTGGGAGTGACTTTTCAGCTTGATAAGTAAGGAGTGTGTAGACCTCACTCATCTTATGTTGATCATATTGATGCTCAATATCTCAGGACACGGTAATATGATATCCAGAACGATAATATTGTTATTCAGACTTATTAAAAGAGAAAGTTTTGATTGGTGTTAATTTTAAAGGGTTTTCATGAGGTAAAGATCACTGGCAAAATGTTCAGACTCAAGCTTTACGATGCTGTGTCACCACACAGTGACAACATCTACACCTACAAGTTCACGCACAGTCTTGAAAACCATGACTGCCACATCTCACTGTTGCCTCATTTTCCAAGTTGGTCATCTGACAGCTGTGTAATCAGCTTATGTTGTCATGGCCTATATAACAGGCTGTCAGGGAACAACACTCAGAACACTCTTACAAGCTTACGCCTAGAGAACTTATAATAAAGAGTGTTACAAAACCCACTTTCAACGTGGCTCAATATAGATAGCACAAAGTCTACCATGTGAATCACTCAAAGCACAAGGCTCTGTGGCAATGAGAAAATTCATACCCTTACGTAACAACCGCCACCATCTACCTGCAGGAGATTTTTATTCTTGCAGTCGAAATGTGATACTTAGAAAGTAACTCTCAAACTCTGTCATCCTATCCACTTAAACTACCATTCCATTTTCTCTCTGAATCAGAGTGGTCTGGCTATCTCATGCAATGAATGATTGTTTGTTACTGGCATAGTCCAAACAACGTAATTGACAATTAGCATGGATCAGGATTGTCTTTACTTTTAATGGCTCAAAAGTCTTTTATTTATTGAAGTGCAAGGTTGTGTTTTTTACATATAGATGGCCACAAGTGTGGCTTCTGGCCTTCCTCCCTTGCTCAGAGGGAGCGCAATGTGCAAATCTCTGAACACATGCTTTTACTTAAAAAAAAAAAAAAAAAAAAAAAACTATTCCAGAAGTAGAGTTGCTGGCTTATATGGTAATCATATGCTGATTTTTTAAAGAACTGTCATCCACAGTAGCTACTTTATTTTATATTCTAATTCATTTCTATGACAAACATTTTGGGCGTTTGTTACCACACACATACATATTCACATCTGCATTTATAATCATATTTTTTCCTTAAGAAAAATCATGGGTAATTTTTCTTCCATAAAAAATAAAATTATTAACAATAGCTTTAGTTCAACAGAGTGCCTTGTTTGCCTTTCCTCTACTGGACAGTATGAATCATGTTTTTGTTTCTTTGGCTTTGATCTCCTGGAAACATGAACCAAGCTTTCAGCCCACACTAGGCAAGCCCACACCTAGCACCGCATGTGTAATCATCACCTGGCTCTAACAATTTCTTGATGTTATTTCTCTCTTGTTTGAATTTGCTCTGCTCTTAATCATAAATCCTATGGAATCACATGAATGTGCACATAGCTGGAAAATATGAAAAGGAGATATTTAAATGGTTCTATTCAGACTTTTTATTAGAATATTTTGAAGTTTGGAAAACAACAAATGTGTGTTGTGCTTTTTGCCAATTCAGGAAGAAGCAGAAATAGAGATAGGGCTGGTTTGAAAAAATAATATGCTTCGATGAAGGAGAATTTCTAAGCATGTTGAAATTGCACTGACAAACTCGGAGGATGAAAAAAGAAGCAATTTTTTACCTCTCACCCAGCTGCTAAGGGTTGTGTATATATTATTTTAAATCTTGTTATTGAAGAAATTACTGTCAGGACAAACTGAGAATCAGGTTTGCTTTGTATGTAAGCTTGCTGTCTTATGTTTTCAATGAAGCTGATGTGAACAGGAAGGGAGAGAAATTGTTCAAAGGCGTTTCATTTTTGGAAATGCTTAGTAGAGCTCTCAAGAAGGATTTCCATGTGAATTTTCAGGAAATGTTTCTTAGCTGTTGCTGGGAACTACTGAATGTAATTAGGGGATCCAGCTAAGCTCCGCATGTCTGCTGAGTGGTCATAAACCCAGATAAAGACGGTGTCCTGCCCTCCGTTTATTCACAGTTCTGGAAGGAGCTATGGGATTACGCCCTGAAGTTAAGACTTGGAAGGGAATATAATACAAATTCATAGCATTCATCCCCACAGAATACAAAGCAGTTTTAAACAATGCTTCTCATCCAAATCAAATTGTTATGACAAAGCCAAGACACAAACAAGATATACTGTCATGGCAGGCCTTTTTGAATTATTAAGTACAATGTTTACTGGAATGCTGTTTTATTGTTTACCAAATGTTAAGCTGTTATCTATACAGAATTATCTTTATAAATTCCAATTTTTAAAGATTTATTTATTTATTATGTATGCAATGTTCTGCCTGCATGTAAGCCAGCAGACCAGAAGAGGGCACCAGCTTTCATCACAGATGGTTGTGAGCCACCCTGTGGGTGCTGGGAACTGAACTCAGGACCTCTGGAAGAGCAGCCAATGCTCTTAAACTCTGAACCATTTCTGTAGCCCTAAATTCCAATTTTTTTCTTTGTGGTTTTTTTTTGTTTGTTTGTTTTGTTTTGTTTTTTTTTTTCCAATTCCAAGAATTGGACCCAGGGTCTCACACATGCTAGGAAAACACTCTGTCATCAAACTATGTCCCCAGTCCTCTTTTTATTTATTTTTATTTTTATTTTGTGACAGAGTCTCGCTGTGTCTCTAAGACAAGCCTTGAACTTTGCAGACAGGTGTTGGGATGCAATCCTCAGCATTTCAGTGCCCAGGGTTACCAGCAATTCCGCCCAGACATTCTTTACTAGTGGTCTTTTAGTATCCCTTTCCATCATTTAACTGCTAGCATTTTTGTACCTTATTTCAAATATTCGAGCCATATAGAATATACGTTTTTCTGTGGCTAAAGTGATGTTTTATCTTGTTACACGTGTATGTGTTTGTGGAGGTGGGTCTGTGCACATGAATCCAGGGAACCACAGAGAAGAGAAACAAAGAGCACACTCTGGAGCTGGAGTTACAGGCAGCGACTAAATGCTGCAAAGAAGCATGGACTGATGAAATTTTTCACATGAACATTGATATCTCTAAAGCCACAAGCACACAGTCTTTCAGTCTATTACTTGTGACATGAAGAAACAAAAGTCTATTTTTTGTATCCTTCTTGAAAGGTAGGCAATGATAATGTTTCTATTTTGGTAAATTCTTGGAAGAATACCTCTGTCCCCTAAACACTATTCCAAGGGGCAGAAATGGAGAGTCCCCCACCCAACACAGACACACTTTTCTCCTGTCTCCACCCAGTGCTCATCGAAGGCATTTACAACCAGATTCCAGTACATTATTTTTCATCAAAAGAAGGTCAAAAGACCTTTATTTCTTTTTCATGTAGCTTAAAGGCTTGGTTGCCTTAGGAGTATAAGTAGCAACTGTATAAACTGACATGACAGTTTCATGATATGGGTTTAGTGTAAAGCTTTTATTGCAGAGATGAGAGAGAGCTAAAGGCAGCTGGAAGACTCTGGCAGAGAGATGAGGAGTAGTACTTCAGTTGTAGACTGAACATGGCCAACAGTCTGGACTCGGCCATGAGTGAAGCAGGAGCCGCGGAGACAGATTGAGGGAGTCTTGGGGAGAATGACCAAGAGAGGGAGCATAGCTGAACTAGCAGGGCAATAAGGATTGGCTGTGGGGAAGGAAGCTCCTGAGCTGGAGCAAGTTTAGGGTAGAGGCAGGGAAAAGAGCTGAGAAAGGCCAGGATGCCAGCATGGACTCTATTGAGTGTGCCTGGAGGCCAGCATGGACTTTGGTATGCTAATAGGCAACACAGATATCCATTTCTCTCTTTTTCCAGTGATAGGGGAAATGGGTCATTTTCTAGAGAGAATTTTCCTTTAAAGTTTCCCAAGGAATACTGGCTTTTGTCCAATTGACAGAATTGGGGAAATGGAGTTTCCTTCGAACTTGACAGCAACTGAAGATATATGGTGAGTAAGGAGTCAGAAATCACTGCCATAAGAAGAGGTAAACATGAGCAGAGGATTCAGTAATTAAATCAATTGATCTGAAATAATAATGGAAGAAGCAGTCAAGTTTAGTCCAAAATAGAAGTAAAATATAAAGTCTTCTCTGAAAATATTTAGCAGTTGATAGGATAGGATTCCAGAAAACACTCTGTGGGAATATGCACATTGTCATTATTGATTCTGCTCTCAAATCAGAGTGGAATATATTCAGCAAGATATAATCTAAGAAAGAGAAAACAGAAATTCTGTAAAATATTGAGTAAAAGACCTAACAGATACTTCCATCTCTGACCTAGAAGATTCTATTATCTTCTCTGTGTACATAATAACCTCTTTATTAAAAGCTTCATTGTATGAAACTATCTGCATCCTTTTTGGTAGAAAATATAATAAAATGGATACAGTGCATGGGCAGCAATCCTCAGCTGTTAACCAGGAAAAAAAAAAATGTGTTAAAAAAATGAGAAAGAGAAATCATACCAGAAGGCCTATGCAGGATTATATAAAAGACAAAAATACCTGGAATCAGTTTTGAAATGGCTTTTGATGGAATCACTCAGATTACCCTTCTAGCTCTACTCCTACCCTTGTTGTGTGATCTCTGTGTGTAAGTCTCTAACATAAGGTAACTGGATTGCTTCCTTTCTGCAATCCTTGCAGCTCAAATAGTAAATGGCACCATGATTCAATAGGCAGTGCATAGTGCTGTGAAAAAAAAGATCATGCCTATTTACATGTAAATCTTGAAGCAGTGCTGTTTTAATCTATGAAACTAATTGCTGGGAGGGTGTAATGTTAAAGAAAGTAATTTTATATATTTAATAGCTATTTGCTTCATTTCTGAAAATGCCGTAGTGTTAAATGTTTTTCTGTAACTTCATGCAAAATCTCTTCTTTTTAATTTTTTCTTTATTTTTATTATTATTATTTATTACAATTTATTTACTTTGTATCCTGGCTGTAACTCCTTCTATCATTTCTCTTGGTCACACCCTCAGCCTCTACCTCCCCGCCCCATGTCCCTTCCCTAGTCCACTGATAGGGGAGTTCCTCCTCCCCTACTATCTGAACCTAGCCTATTAGGTCTCATCAGGATTCTCTTTCTCTGTGTGCCAGGGGGAGTTGATCAAAGAGCAGGCAACCAAGTTCGTTATCAGAGACAGTCCCTGCTCCCCTTACTACGGAACTCCCAGAAAGACTGAGCTGCCTGTGGTCTACATCTGAGCAGGGGTCTAGTCCTCTCCATGCATGGTCCTTGGTTGGTTCAGAAGCCTCTGTAAGCCTCCCTGGGCCCAGATTTTGTTACTGTGTTGGACTCCTTGTGGAGCTCCCCCACCCCAGGGCTTTCATAGACAATCTTTGGACAGAGTTCAGGGCATCTTATGGAAAATCTCTTCTTGAAGTGTGTTTAGGATTCTCTATCTCAGACTAGTTCTGTAGACTCTTCCCATAAGGCACCCAATGATTTCAGACTATCAAGCTCCTCTTTTCTTTCTACCTCTTTATTATAATATAGAATAATTTCATATAAAATGAGGCTTTACTTTACCTTTTAAATGTATTTGAAAATTCCATAAAATAAATTTTCATCATGCCCATGCTCCTAGATCACCCACCTACCTCTCTACCCACCTGACTTATGGTTTCTTTCCCTTTGCCCTCCTATTAACCTCTTTCCTCTTTTCCTCTTTCTTCTCCACAGTTTTCTTCTCCTTCTGGTCTAACGCCGAGTTCTAGACCAATCTGACCTTAGACAGAAGGAAGGTCTAAGGTTACAAATGCTTCAATCGAAATTGAACTGTTATTTGGAATACTTTTGTCCTCTGCAAAGAAAGTGCCAGTATATCATTGTAATATATATTTATGGTGGAATAAAAACTGATATATGTCCTTATATTTATATATAGATAGATACATTATGCAAACAAGCCAGGGTCCCATTATCATAGAGTAAAAAGTCTATTGGCTTTTGAAATCCCTACTGTTAGAGCAATTAATTTTAGCTGATGATTGGAAAGAATTTGTCATTTTTGGAAGCTTTGAAGGGAGGATTAAAAACACATGAGGTTTGGAACACATCAGCATTAATTCTCACTTTGGCCACCTACAGTGTCTCTTAAAGCCTGAGGCTAACTTGGATTATGTACTTTCCTATTCTTATTGGAGATCTTGAAACAGAGCTCAGATCTAATACAAAAGCATGTGTGTCATGGACAACATTCAAAATCTCCTCTTTTGAAGATGCCTGAGCCCATATTTATTTCAGTATTTATTCTGATAACATATATGATTTGTCTTGATAATTATAAATTTTATATTTTATATAAAAACTATTATGAATATATTGAACTGGAAAGTAATGCATCTGATTATTTTTAAAAGTATGTAAGATAAGATTTGAATTATTACAGGTTCAGGAATAACCACATAATGACTCTTCAGACAGCAGACTGAACTCAACAGTTTTATTAAATTCTAAACAGGAACTGACCGGCTTGGGCCATAATCTGGGCTCTGCAGACAGACTACTATATTGTTCTGCTCCTTAGGCAGGGAATATATATATATGTAACAACTAGTTCACAAAACTGTAAGCAGGTATAGGAAACAAATCTTTACTAGGTAGCAACTAGGTAACAAAAACACAACCAGGTATCCAGGTGTAGGAAGCAATATTACATCATTTGACTAGCTAGACAAAATGTTTCTAACTGAGCTTTAAATTGATTGGTTCTGCCATTGGGGGACTTCATAGAGTGTCCAGGTAACAAAGTATTCAAAGTTTGAGAAATGAAACCATAGAGACAGTATCAAAATGGAAACTTGGAGGCAAAATGACTTCTGATATGCTAAAGACCATAGTGGGTGTTGACAGAGGAGCCATAGTTAGGCTAAGAAGTAAAGTAGGCCTCAGCAGAGGGCTACAGAATTTAAGCAGGTCGTAACAAATGTTACTAACACTCTAATACTTTATTTAAGAGCTACGCATTTAGTTATTTTTTATTGAGGTTTCAGAGGAAAAGATTTTATAATATATGAACTGAACATTGACTTAGCTTCATGATCTGAAATGTTAACTTATCACCAATTAAATACAGAAAATTTTAACTTTTTTTTCTATGAATGATGTAACGTGAAAGTTTGGGGAAATGGCTCATTGAATAAAATGATACCATGTAAGAATGAGGACTTGAGTTTTGATCCCCAAACCCACAAAACTGTCAGGTACCACAGTGGCATTAACCTTAGGACTGGGTGGCAAAGATGGGCAGATCTCAGGTGATGGACAGCCAGTCAGTACAGAGACACCTCTACCTCCAGGTTCAGTGACAGCGCTGTCTTAAAGAATGAGCTGGTGAAGCATGGAGTGGATTTCCAACAATGACTCTGGTCTGCACACGTGCATGCTCAGACATCTGCACAACACAACTGTATTATACATACAAGCACTGATAAAGGAACAGGTAAAACAAGTATTCTCGTGTATTACACACTTTATCTCATTAAAGTGGGTGCTCTATGCTGGTAGCAGCCTTATTTGTAATAGCCAGAAGCTGGAAACAGCCCAGATGTCCCTCAGTGGAGGAATGGATACAGAAATTGGGGTACATCTACACAATGGAATATTATTCAGCAATAAATAACGAGGAAATTATGAAATTTGCAGATAAATGGTGGGATCTGGAAAAGATCATCCTGAGTGAGCTGTCCCAGAAGCAGAAAGATGCACACGGTATATACTCACTCATATAGACATATAATACAGGATAAACCTACTAAAATCTGTACACCTACAGAAACTAATCAAGAGGGAGGACTCTTGCTAAAATGCTCAATACCTATCCAGTAAGGCAAAGAGTATGGACATCAGAAGAAGGAGAAAAGAGGGAACAAGTCAGGAGCCTGACACAGAGGACCTCTGAAAGGCTCTGCCCTGCAGACTATCAATGTAGATGCTGAGACTTATGGGCAACCTTTGGGCAGAGTGCAGGGAATCTTAGGAAAGAAGTGGGAAACAGTAAGATCTGGCAAGGACAGGAACTCCACAAGGAGAGCAACAGAACCAAAAAAATCTGAGCACAGGGGTCTTTCCTGAGACTGATATTCCAACCAAGGACTATGCATGGAGATAACCTAAGACCCCTGCACAGATGTAGCCCATGGCAGTTCAGTATCCAAGTGGGTTTCATTGTAATAGGAACAGGGACTGTCTCTGACATGAACTGATTGGCCTGCTCTTTATTTACCCCCCTCTGAGGGGGAAGCAGGCCACATTACCAAGCCACAGAAGAAGACAATGCAGTCACTCCTGATGAGACCTAATTGACTAGGATCAGAAGGAAAAGAAGGAAAAGAAGACCTCCCCTATCAGGGGAGGGGCATGCGTGCAGAGGGTGGAGGAAGGGAGGGATTGGGATGAAAGGAGGGAGGGGACCACAGGGGGGATACAAAGTGAATAAAGTATAATTAATAAAGAAAAAAAGGAAGAAAAACCACTTCTTATTCATGTTCATGCTGAGGTAATCAGACAGCTCCAAATCGCACAGAACAAGGGTACTACATGCTCTTCTGAGCAGAGGTGGCATCTACAAGAGTCAAGGGACTGCAACCCTGAGGTGTTAACTCAGCTCTCTTCACAGGCTTCTATTTAGTAACTTGCTTAATGCAGGAGTCTCACATTCAGTAAAGCTGATTCTTTTTTCATAATGAAAGAAATTACAAGAAAATAACATCTATGCAATAGGCTCAACACCAGTAGATATTTAATATGATGATATGACAAGGAGAACTTACTGAAAAATAAAATATGTGAGCAAACTTGGCTGTCAGAAAGTTTAAGCCACTCCACAGGTTCAAGTGTTTTTGAGTGGGCCTCTTAGAATCTCAGAATTTGTGGTTTTTGTTCATATTTACTAATAATCCATGTGCATACCACACACACACACACACACACACACACATACACACACACACACATACACACACACACACACACACACACACACACACACACACACACACCTAACCTCTCAAGAAAAGAGACCAATCAAACATTGAAAGCCATATAATGTTTGTTACTCTGACTACTAACCCTAGTTTTGAATGTTCTACTAAAGTCATTTTAAGGTTACATTTGAATCACCAATGGCCATTATAATTGCTTTCAAACCAGTCTTTGTAATGATATTAAATTGGCCAGTTAGAAAGTAGCACATTTATACTCACAGCCAGATATCATACAGTGAGAGAAAAAGACTTTGGAATACTCAGCTATAAAGAAGATGTCTCCATCAACTTTCTCCCCCCAGAGCTCAGGGCACTCCACAGAAGAAGCAGAAAGAGTGTAAGAGAAAGCAGTAAAGGAGGACACCAGGACAACAAGGCCCTCTTAATCAACTCTGTAAGGCTATATACAATTCCAAATACCGAAGCAGCAAAGACAGCCTGTACAGGTCTGCACTGTGTCCTCTGCGTATGTACTAAAGCTTTAAGCTTATCATTTTTATGGGACTCCTGAGTGTGTGAAAGAGTGGGTCTTTGACTCTTGTGCTTTCTCTTGGGCCTATTTTCCTTCTACTGGGTTGCCTTGTCCAGCCTCAGTGTAATGGCTTTTGTTTCAACATATAATATTTTGTTGTGTTTGGTTACTATCTTCTAGAAGCCTGTTATTTTCTAATAAGAGACATAAAAGAATGGGTTCACAGGGGAGGAGAGGTAGGGAAAGATTAGGGCAGTTGAGGGAGGAGAAAATGTAATCAAGATATAGTGTATGAGAAAATCTATTTTCCATAAACAAAAATAATTCAAAAAAAGAAAATACTATATTTAAATACATAATTTTAAATATATACATTTAATTTCTTTTTATTTTTATTTAAATATATTTAATTTTTAAATATTTAAGTATTTAAGTTTAATTTTAAATTTTAATGGTGTATATTCATTATTCTGAATGTAGAGTCTGTTTTCTGGACAAAAACAGGTTTGGAGAGTGGAAACAGAGTCACAGTCTGTTGCTCCTACTTGTCTTGCAGTTGTGACAATCCTGTGTGGTCGGTCGACTTGAAAAGTTACAGAATCACCTGGAAGACAGTACCATGGTCATGCCTGTGGAGAATTAACTTGATTAGCTTTACTGATGTAGAAAAACCTAGCCACTCCGAGTTCTTCCATTCCATAGCCAAAATCCTGGACTGTGGAAGCATAAAAGATTAGTTGAGTTTTGGTGTGAATCCATTTTATGTTCCACACTGCATAGACACATCATCGAGATGTTTGCAATGTAATTTGGCCAGTGTGATCAATGGCTGCAACTGGGTTTGTAATAACAAAATAAAATTTATGTATTATACTTATATTTATGTCAGTAATGCCACAATGAACTTTTTCTAATTGGGTAAAATACATTTTATTTATGACATGGTATATATGATAGGTTTTTTCTGTACTTAACATAATCTTAAGATTATCCAGAAAATTAAGAGTCAGGACTATAACCATCATTATTAGCACACAAATGAATATTTTAAATTAAACATACTCTTAGGCAGAAGAACAACAACTTCAAGGTCAGACTGAAAACCAATTTTTAATCAAATAAGAAAGAAAAGAAAGAAAGAAAGAAAGAAAGAAAGAGAGAAAGAAAGAAAGAAGAAAGAAAGGAAAAAGGGAAAGAAAGAATATTTATAATAAAGACTCAGAATAATGTACTATAAAAAGATGAACCTGATTTGCTATAGGTGGGATCTAGAAAAGATCATCTTGAGTGAAGTATCCCAGAAGCAGAAAGACACCCAAGATGTATTCTTACTTATAAGTGGATATTAGACATATAATATAGGATAAACATACTAAAATCTGTACACTGAAAGAAGCAAAGCAAGAAAGATGACCCTGGGTAAGAAGATCAATCCTCACTCAGTAAGCCAAATGGGATGGACATCTGAAGAAGGAGAGAACAGGGAACAGGACAGGAGCCTACCACAGAGGGCCTTTGAAAGACTCTACCCAACAGTGTATCAAAGCAGATGCTGAGACTCATAACCAAGCAGAGTGCAGGATCACCAAAGCAGACTTCCCTAAAGAAGGGAGAAGCAGGCACTGCCCTAGCCTAAGGCCCATTTTGAGACTTCACTAGTGTGCTAGGAGTCCCTAGTAGATCAACACTATGTGCAGGAAACAGGATCTTTTTAGGAGCCATACCCTAGGGGCCTCCAAAAGGCTCATCTTGACATTCCTCCACTGATCTCCAATTTCTTTAACATTATCATCCGTGACAACTATGAGGTAGGTACCTAGAAGTTAGGTATGATAACAGTAACTTTCTTTGTTTTCAAAATGAATTATGTATCTCCATGTAATATAGGAAGAGAACAGAAACAATAGAAATATTTCTCATAACAAGAAATCTACATTTGAATTTCAAAAATATTTTTTTACTTTCTAACAATTTATAGCAATTCCTAAAACTTTATAAAATCTATTTTATAGTATAGGGTTTATTTAAATCATGTTATTACACTAATTCCACTGTAATTGTGAGATTGTTTGCAGCATCTGTCTCACTAATATGTTTTTAGGTTCAATGATCTACAATAGTTTTTGTTAAACTTTGTCTCCTTCACCCGTTCAGGTTTCTGTCCAAGGCGACATCTTTGTGTTTTATTTGTATTGAGTTTATTTGTAGCACTATCAGGATTATCAGCCATTCATGGTGGGAAAAAAAATGTAGCAAATGATTAATTTATCATTGATTGTAACATATCATTTTGCCTAGAAAATGCTGTATTTTTAGGTTGTGTGTAAGAGATAAAGCAAGCAATGTTATATATGCATATTATGCTACATTTTGCACTACAAGTAACATTTCTATATTCATGTTTTTTGAAATCCATTCAAGTTTAAACAAAAAATATGTTTATTAAAACTGTATGAATAATTGAAAGTGTCTTCTAGATGCTTGAGCATACTGTCTCTCTTCCACTTCATTAACCTTTCTTGTTAAGTTTCATGACATTTTTATCCAGGGCTGTGCAGAGTGAAGCTCAGCCCCAGTGAGCTCAGCATCTGTTAAAGCATCTTCAATGATGACCAGCCAACTCCTTCAGCCAGACTCGCCCCCCACTGCTGGAGTCCCTGACAAGAGACATCTCAGCAAGTGGCAAAGTGCTTTCTGTGGTGGTTATTCTGAAAGCTGTGTTCCCAAGCTGCCATGGAGATGGTCCCTTACTGAACATCCTCAAGAACGCTTGCTTCTTTGCCTCTGTCATTCTCTTCAAACAAGGTATCATCATCATATTCAAGCTGCTTATGATCAGTTTGGTGCTGCTATTGTATGTTTAATTACTAAGCAAGTTACTGCATTGAACAAACTCTAGAACAAAAACATATCTAAAGATAAGCAAAAAATTTTCAATTATAAGTGATTTCTTCACTAGACACTGCCTTCTGAAGGATGATTCTGAGACGTCATCACTACTAACTTCTAACAAGCCCATCTGATTGGGCTTGTTAATGTCTATCAAGCTGACAATGTCTATCAAAACTTACCTGAAATGTGAGAATTAGAAATAACAAACATAAGAAGAGTTGGGCAAAAGCTATAGGGAGACATGGAGGTCTCAAAACTTTGACAGTACTAAGCATCACCTTCTGTGCCTACCGATAATCTCTGCTTGAGTTAATATGCCACAGTGGATATAAAGAACTGTGACTGGGTTGAGCGTCTGGTTAAAGCACTTCACCTTCATCTGATGTCTCTGACATCAGAAGCTTCACAAGCATCCACAAAACAAGGGATCCTCACAGAAGCTCACACTTGAGTTCTTGTGCACTTGTGTACATGATACGGCTGTTGGTTTACTGTGGCACGTGTAACAAAATAAATTCTCTTACAGAACACGTAGTTCAAATCCTACTGTCCATCATTTGGAAAGTTGAATTTCTTGTCTTGTAACTCTGAACACATCTAGATAAATTAAAATATATTACTTATATTAATTTCAATTATTTTTCTGTGATCTTCGTGACAGAATTTTTTCTTGAAATGTTTACTCAATGTTACTCAACTATTATTAGAAGTAAGTTAATGAGATGTAAGTAGTCAATTTAACGACAACATCATAAAATGAGCCCCACAAAACAAAAGAATAATCACAAAGTTATGCCAATTTCCAGTCATGTGTACTTGATTACTTTTTGTTTTAGAGTCTGAATTTCATTGTTTTGTGCATGAACGGATGAGATCCAGTTTCTAAACTGTTTGCCCTGGTCAGGATTGTCTAGTAAATCAATGACAGTGACTAATTTGGATATGATTATTGACTTAGCTCTGCAACATCCAGGTGAACATTTAGAGAGAAGAATGTGTGTATGTAACATAATCATGAAGGAGTTTGATAAGTTTGACTGCTGAAAAAAAAATTTCACCACTTCTTTCTTTTGGCTAAGTCTCTTGATGAAATGGAACAATTGGAGAGAGCAATAGCACATAGCCAGGGACTGCCACAGCAAAGAATAAATCAGAAATGATTACTATTTGGTCTCAATTTCTGAGAAGTTCATTTTCTTCCAACTGTTATAAACTGATAGAAGGAAAGGTATGCCTTGATCTGGAAGACAGGTCCCATTGAGACCAGTGAAATGGCAGTTAGGAAGTTAAATGGGAGTTTGGGGTCCACGTGGTGGATTTCCTTTTGATATTAAACCTGTATTTCTAAGAGCTGTTTGCAGGGTTTCAGCACTCCTCACCACATAAAAAAACATGGGTCATACCCTTGTAAGAACGTTGTGTACAGTTTAAGAAGGATGTTCATCAGTGGAGAGGGCTCAGCTTTGAGCTCCTTCCTTCTCAGCCAACTGATGGCAATGAGGGTCTTTGCCAATTCAACCTCCTGTTGTATAGGAAGTGAGTCATGGCAGGGTAACACACAATATGGATTTGGTAAGCAAAGAGTTGGCACTGAAAAAGCACAGAAATTTTCTTCATCAAAGTAAAGACAAATCAAACTAAAACTACATAAGTGTTGGCAAGGGGATGAGTATGGAGGAGAGGAGTTGGCACAGGTATGAGGAAGATAAAAGGGTAGCAATGAGAAGAAACAAAATTCCATTTATAAAATGGTCAAATTTAGTTTCATGAGGTCACATTTATTGATTGTTGGTCTTAGACCTGTGCTGTTGGTGTTCTGTTCAGGAAGTTGTCTCCTGTGCCAATGAGATCAAGGGTATTCCCCACTTTTTCTTCTAACAGGTTTAGTGTGTGTGGTTTTATGTTGAGATCTTTGATACACATAGAACCACATAGACGGTAGTTTTGTGCAGGGTGATAAATATGGATCTATTTGTATTTCTGTACATGTAGACATCCAGTTAGACCCAGCACCATTTGTTTAAGATACTGTCTTTTTTTGTATTGTTTTAGATTCTTTGTCAAAATTTAAGTATCTGTAGGTGTATGTGTTTATTTCTGAAACTTCTATTTGGTTCCATTGATCCACCATTCTGTTTCTATGCCAGTACCATGCCATTTTTATTATTATTGTTCTGTAGTACAGCTGAGATCAGGAATGGAGATACCTCCAGACAATCTGTTCTTGTCCAGGATTGTTTTAGCAATTCTGGTTTTTTTGTTTGTTTGTTTGTTTGTTTGTTTGTTTGTTTTTCTGTATGAAAGTGAGAATTGTTCTTTCAAGGTTTGTAAAGAATTGTGTTGGTATTTTGATGGGAACTTCATTGAATCTATAGATTGCTTTTGGCAAAGTATTACTATTCACAGATGATAGGAGAGTATATATGAGTGACCCCCAAAATTTAACCAGAGAACTTCTTCAGCAAAATGGCTGGATACAACCAAGGACCATGTATGGATATAACCTGGAAGCTCTGCTAGGATGTAGCCCGTGATAGCTCAGTAACCAAGTGGGTTACCCTAGTAAGGGGAACAAGGACTATTTTTGACATGAACTCAGTGGCGGGAGGAGCAGCCCTGCTAGACCACAGAGGAGGACTTTGCAGCCAGTCCTGAAGATACCTGATAAAAAAGGGTCAGATGAAAGAGGAGGAGGTCCTCCCCAATCAGTGGACTTGGAAAGGGGCAAGGAGGAAATGAGGGAGGGAGGGTGGGATTGGGAGGGAATGAGGGAGCAGGATACAGCTGGGATACAGAGTTAATAAAATATAACTAATAATAAAAATAAAATTAAAAAATGGCTGGATACAAATTTAACTTAAAAAAAATAATCAGTAGCCCTCCTGTATATGAAAGACAAAAGGTCTGAGAAAGAAATTAGGGAAACTATACCCGTCACAATAGTCACTAATATCATAAAGTACCTTGGTGTGACTCTAACCAAACAAGTGAAAGACCTTTTTAAAAAGCTTCAAGTCTCTGAAGAAAGAAATTAAAAAATATGAAGATAGAGAGATCTCTCATGCTCATGGATCTGTAGGATTAACAGTGAAAATGACCACTCTGCCAAAAGCAATCTATAGATTCTCATCAAAATTCCAACACAATTCTTTACAGACCTTGAAAGAACAATTCTCAATTTCATATGGGAAAAAAAGGGGGGCTCCAAAAGACTCTACCCAGCAGTGTATCAAAGCAGAAGCTGAGACTCATAGCCAAACTTTGGGCAGAGTACAAGGAATCTTATGATAATCTTATGAAAAAAGGTCGGAGATAGAAAGACCGGAAGGGGACAGGAGCACCACAAGGAGAGCAACAGAACCAAAAATTCTGGGCAAAGGGGTCTTTTTTAATACTGATACTCTAACCAAGGACCATGCATGGAGATAACCTAGAACTCCTGCACAGGTTTAGCTCATGGTAGCTCAGTGTCCAAGTGGGTACCCTAGTAAGGGGAACAGGGTCTGTCTCTGACATGAACTCAGTGGCTGGCTCTTTGATCACCTCCCCCTGAGGTGAGAGCAACCTTGCCAGGCCACAGAGGAGGACAATGCAGCAAGTCCTGATGAGACCTGATAGGCTAGGGTCAGAGGGAAAGGTAGGAGGACCTCCCGTATCAGTGGACTTGGGGAAGGGCATGGGAGGAGATGAGGGTGGAAGGGTGGGATTGTGAGAGGATGATGAAGGGGGCTACAGCTGGCATACAAAGTGAATAAACTAATAAAAATATTAATTAAGTAAAATAAAAAATTTCAAATTTAATTTAGAAATGATATAATTATATCATTTAAAAAGTTTTTTCAAAGGTGAAAAAGTCATTTTTAGTATCATAATTCTATTTCTCACATTAAATAGTAATCCATGAAATATCCTCTTTTATTGATTTCTTTGTATTTATCCTTTGTTGTGGCTTTATGTAATCTATGTACTTGAAAGTCAACTCTAAATTAGGAGCAGGGAAGGCTAAACACGCTGAATGCTTTGAAATGCTTTAGAGTAAATGAAAAAGAATAGACTACAGGTGAGTACCTAAGAAAAGATATGAAAGGAAACTAGCTAGCAGGCCAAGGAAACAATGTCAGTTCAACTGTGTCGAGATTTGTGAAGGGGAAAGTGCTCAGCACTTCCAGTGAGGCAATCTGTGGCTCAGGGAATCACTGCTGCCTTACTCGGGGTTCTCTATGGGAACAAAATTTATAGACTGTATATTTACAGACAGACTTCTACCTGTAAGCCGTTCTAATAATAATATATTACAGGTTCATGTCCAGTTAGTCTAACAATAGCTGTCTACCAATGGAAGGTCGGAGAATCTAGTAGTTGTTCAGTGCACAAGTCTGGATGTCGTAGTGGTCTTCAGTATATACCAGAGTCATGAACTATGTCTAAAGTCTGTTAAGGAATGGATTTGCCAGTGACAGCCAGGGTAAGCAGACAAAGAGCAGTAGTTTCTTTTTTCTATGTTCAATAAAGGCTTCTAGCCGAAGGTGTGGTCCAGATTAAAGGTGTATCTTTCCACCTTAAAAGATTCAAAGTTAAAGAGGGTCTTCTCATGTCAAATGATTTAATTAAGAAATAAAATTCCTCATAGGTGTACCATGCTACTACAATTCGAGATGAGGTCAAGTTGGCAACCAAGAATAAGCCACTACACCTTTCCTTTTAATGAATCTCTGTTCCAGTTTTAAAGATAACCTTTGATTTTGTGCCAAAGTTCTATTAATAAATTGGCATCTACAGGCTAAAAAAGAAAGACTTGAGGTTTGTGTGTTTGTATTTAGATATTGTATATATATTTCATGTGGAAATGGAGATAAGCTAGAATAGAACTGCTGAGACAGTGGAGGCTGGCTGATGAAAAGTGTCAGTTTTCTAGAGATTCCTGAATACCACAGATTGGGGACCTTTTCTCTAAACATTTAGATTTATACAAATCCACAGCTGTTTGGAATGGTGGTCAAAGTTACTGACCTGAAAGGAAGGTTGATTTTACAGAAAGCCTATTAAGTAAAATCCTATAATCAGTCATCTGTTTATAGGTTCCAAAATCGCTTTAAATCACATATTTTAAAGTTTAATTTTATCAGATGTATCTAACAAAAAAAAAACATTATAATCAAGTAATGAAATATATTTAATATTTATTTTAAGAAATGTGACATATTACTATATTTTAATTTACATATATATTGACAGATCAATAATAATTTTTGCCTTAAAATTATCTTGGGAAGTTTCATTGATCTTATAATGATAGAAAATTGTATAGAGCTTCTCTCTGTGTGTATGGTGGCATACCTTTAATCTTAGCACTCAAGGCAGAGGCAATCAGAGTTCTTGAAGTTAAATGTCAGTCCTCTCTACATAGTTCCAGGCCAGATAGAACTACGCAGTGAAATTCTTTCTAAATATCAAACAACTCCACCCCAACCATAAAAAAAAAATCAAGCAATCAAAGCACCGCAGTATTGCTCTAATCCTGAGACTTCTTATGTGGCTAGTATCTGTCAGTCTTTATACATACCATACCTGGTCTTCCAAGGCTCAAATGGCTTATCAATAGCATACTGTAAGCTCAAATATTTTTACATAATAATAAAACTAATCAGTATTATTTACAAATATTTATAACTTTTAATTTTCACTAAATACATATTTTAAGTATTTGATAATTCTGTATTTTGTATCCTCATTTCATTTATATATAAATTTGTCTCTCCATTAAGATTAAATATAACAACTTTAAACATTTTCTAATGTTTTCAGAGTTTGAATTTCTGAAGTTTTTTTGTGTATACATTACATTTTTAGGAATGTGTCAAAAGATCTGTGTTTTCCTATGAAAGCACTCAACCTATAAAAAAAAAACTCTTAAATGTATTATTGACTTTAATTTAAATTATAAAGCACTTATAATTAATTCATTATTGTCAATTGTTCAATATTATATTTGGAAGAAAATTTTTCAGACTTTGTATGTTTATTTGTATAGTAGAAAAAGATGAAGTTTCAGTACCAGGAAGGACAGCACAGGATCTGAAGGATTGCTGCTTTGCTAGAGGAGCGGAATTTTGTTCCAAGTTCCCATGTCAAGGGGCTCACAGCTATCGGCTGCTCAGCTCCACAGAATCTCACCGTTCTGGCTCGTGGACGTACACTTACTGTGCACACGCACAAGTGTGCACAAGCACACACATGATCTTTAGATTAAAATTATTATGTTAGTTATTTTTTACCTTTACTGTGTCAGTTAATACATGTTAGGTAACGAAACACATGAACTATTCCGAATGCCAAAACATAATTCTAACCAGATAGCATTGAAGTACTTAGCGTCTTTAAATTAGAAAGGTTACAATCACAGCTGTCAAATTTGGCCACAGTAAATACTCTAACACATGTACATAGCTCTTTTTAGTGACTGCAAATAAAATCCACTAACAAAGACATCACTTTAACAAGTCTGTTTTCAAGTTGTCGTTGTTGTTTTTCTTTCTGATGATAAGTGTTTTAAATGGCGCTCTAGCCTCATCTTGCTTACTTGTTGTCATCATTCATTGCTCACCACCATTTTTATTGTCACAGTATTAACTGGTATTAGCGCCCCCAGTTCACTGTTGGCTTGTCCATTGCTCATTGTTTTTTGTATAACACTAACTGCTGGACCCAGTCTTAATAGGTATGATTTCGGTGAGTAGTGTATACCATGGATTATGTCCTTGTCTGTTACTCTAATGAGTACATATGTACTATGTACTATGTACATGTGTATATATGTAATATGTATATTTAATATGTACATATTCTAAATGTACATATTAAAATTTCATAGAGACGTTTTGGGGCACACACTAATATGATTTGTTTAACTTCGCTGCTTCAGTTTATACATGGCATGGTCAATAACCTGCTTCATTCTGACCTGATGTTCCCAAGTTCCAAAATGGTAAGCTGAAGAACTGTATAGTATTTTATAGTATAGTACTATATAGTATATACTGTACAGTATTTATTATTTAAGTAAGACAGTTTATCGTTTAATTTTATAAAATTTAACTGAGCTATACATATTTATAAAGGTTTCTTTCACAATATCATTTAGTTTAATGTTGGTATATATTCACTAGGATGTTATTATATAAAAGCAGCAGCTAGAAACAAAATAAACCGAAGGAACCACTTCCTACTACATTATTTCATTAGTTGATAATTTAATATATTATGTAAACTACATGAATTTTCTCTTTACTACTAAGACTGCTGAAGATCACTTTCTACTTAGGAATTCCAAAACCATTTCATTTGAGAAAACTTATTGATATTCAAGTCTAAGTTAAAACAAATGCATAGGTGGCTAATGGCTTGATGTTAAATTAATAGAAAATAGTCTTGTGGAAGAAGGGGGTTATAAAAAGACCCAGAGGGGGCAGGAGCCACACAAGAAGACTAACAAAGCCAAAAATAAAAAAAAAATAGTAATAAAGAAAAAGGAGGGCCCAGGAGTTACCGCAGAGACTGATGCATCAGCCAAAGACCATGCATACAAAAGACCTACAACACTTACTCACATGTAGCTCATTCACAGCTCAGTCTCCATGTGGCTCCTCTGGTAAGGGGAGAAGAGACAGTCTCTGACATAAACTTGGTTGCCTTCTCCTTGATCATTTCTCCCTGGTGGGGCTACCCAGCCAGCCCACAGAGGAAGAGGATCCAGGCAGTCCTGATGGGACCTGATAGGCTAGCATCAGAGAGTAGGGGAGGAGGACTTCCCCTGTCAGTGCAATAGGAAAGAGGGCAGGAAGGTGGGACCAGGAGAAAATGAGGGACAGGGCTACAGCTGGGACACAAAGTGAATAAACTGTAAATAATAATAATAATATTTTCTGAAAAAATACTTTTTATAGCAATTATTTTTTTATTTTATGTTATTTATTTTATTTCATTTTTTATTTTTATTTATTTTTATTTTTTATTTTATTAATTACACTTTATTCATTTTGTATCCCCCCATAAGCCCCTCCCTCCTCCCCTCCCGATCCCACCCTCCCTCCCCTTTCTGCATGCATGTATTTTGAAAAACAATTATTCTGAAAGAGATTGCCAAATCATTCAAAGGAGTAGTAAAAATATGAATTAAAAACAAACTCTTTACTTGGAATCAGAAGCTGTGTGATTTACACAAACAATCTTTGAGACATCATAGGAATATATGTGTATTTCAGGGGGAAAGGACATTATTCCACACCAGCACTGCTTTTTTAACATTTTCTACACAGAGAACAAGAACACAAACAATCTTTGAGACATCATAGGAATATATGTGTATTTCAGGGGGAAAGGACATTATTCCACACCAGCACTGCTTTTTTAACATTTTCTACACAGAGAACAAGAACGGTAGGTTTGTGATCCTTGCCTAAGGCCCTTATTGAAACGATTTATTCATTATCTCCCTACAAGTGGTGAGGTACCTGAAAATAATCTTATCAAGGTCTAGATTTGTTTCAGAAAGACTTGAAATCTGGAGGTGTAACTTTGAAGCTCTTCCACTGGGGAAATTCTTTCCCTTGAGAAAATTAAACAGCTCAAAATGTCAAACTTTGATCTAAACTGCTCACAACACGCAAAGGTACTATCAAGACAGTAATTTCCTTATGTTTTCATCTGCAGGTGTGAGCCTCAATAGCAAAACACAAAAAAGCCCAAAACATCAAATTGTTGCAGAAAGTATTCTCAAGGGTACATTTAAGTAATTATCTTGTTTTACCCATGAAGCATTTTGGAAGGAGAGCTAAGGGTAAGGCAGAATTGAATAACTAAGTTTGAATATTTTATGTGTAAAGGATAAAACAGTTAGCAATTAAAAGATGTGAGTTGGTTGTGTATTTTAATAGTGATGTATAAATTATTTCTAATTACAGAGGAAGGAATGGTGCCACATTTGCGGAAATCCATTTCTAGCTCATCCAGACCTAAAGGAAATACTTCAGTGCTCCCAAGATGCACATTTCTTTTGGGTAATTTTATCTCTCCGATGCAGATGTCGTGCTGAGGTTTCTGATGAAGGAGTGACATACTCCAAAAACCTTTTCTTCCTTTTCCAGGTAGTAGAAAGAAAAAACATCCCAACGTGGGAACAGAAAACTTTTTTTTAAATTAATTACAGTTTATTCACTTTGTATCCCAGCTGTAGCCCCTTCTTCATTCCCTCCCAATCTCACACTCCCTCCCTTATCTCCTCCCATCCCCCTCTCCAAGTCCACTGATAGGGGCAGTCCTCCTCTCCTTCCATCTTTCCCTAGTCTATCAGGTCTCATCAGGACTGGCTACATTGTCTTCCTCTATGGCCTGTCAAGGCTGCTTCCCCTTCGGGGATGGGGAGGTTGGTCAAAGGGCCAGCCACTGAGTTCATGTCAGAGACAGCTCCAGTTCCCCTTACTAGGGTACCCACTTGAATACTGATCTGCCATGGGCTACATCTGAGCAGTGGTTCTAGGTTATTTCCATGAATGGTCCTGGGTTGGAATATCAGTCTCAGAAAAGACCCTTGTGTGCAGATATTTTGGTTCTGTTGCTCTCCTTGTGGAGCTCCTGTCCTCTCCAGGTCCCACTATCTCCCTCTTCTTTCATAGGATTCCCTGCACTCTGCCAAAAGTTTGGTTACAAGTCTCAGCATCTGCTTTGATACACTGTTGGGTACAGTTTTTCAGTGGCCCTCTGTGGTAGGCTCCTTTCCTGTTTCCTGTTTTCTCCTTCTTCCAAAGTCCATCCTGTTTGTCTTTCTAAGCAAGGATTGATCATCTTACCCAGGGTCCGGCTTCTTGATTAGCTTCTTTAGGTGTACGGATTTTAGTATGTTTATCCTATCTTACAGGTCTAGTATTCACTTATAAGTGAGTATATACCAGGTGTGTCTTTCTGCTCCTGGCATACCTCACTCAGGATGATCTTTTCTAGATTCCACTATTTGCTTGCAAATTTCATAATTTCCTTGTTTTTAATTGCTGGGTAGTATTCCATTGTGTAAATGTGCCACAATTTCTGTATCTATTCCTCTGTTGAAGGACATCTAGGTTGTTTCCAGGTTCTGGCTATTACAAATAAAACTGCTATGAACATGGTTGAGCAAATGTCCTTGTTGTGTACTTGAGCCTTTTTGGGATATATGTCTAGGAGTGGTATGGCTGGATCTTGAGGAAACACTATTCCTAATTGCCTGAGAAAGTGCCAGAATGATTTCCAAAGTGGTTGTACAAAGTTTACATTCCCACCAGCAATGAAGCTTTTAAAGTCACAACCATATCTGCTTTTTGGGTGCTTCAGTCTTTTTCACTTCTCCCCACCTCAGCAAGTTCAAATACCTCTTGGTTGTTGTATAAGCACCATTCAGTAGTGGACAGTGGATTGCAGACAGCATAAGTGCTCAAGTATCCCGAGCGTCTTATCTTTTAATGATGAGTAATAAATTGCCCAAGAGCAAGTTGTAATTTATGAAAGATGGTGATGTATTATCTAGTAACATGTTACTATCTGTATTTAAAACTCAAAACCTTCTTTGTTTTACACCTGAAGTGTCTCTTACGTGACAGATGCTTCATACAAACTGGTTGAGTGTCTGCAGAGTTCCTGCCCACCCACCATATCTATTTGTATGAGACAGGGAGGAAAGGCTAAAGAAATACAAAAAGTGAAGAGGGAGGTAATGAAGACCAATGTAGTGTCCACTACTATCCAATAAGTATAGATCAAGCATATATTGCCTAAGAGTTGATAAATAGGGAATATGGATAGGGGTGAATCCAGGACCTCTGCTCACTGTTTAACAAACAAAACTCTTGGAATGAAATGTTGAGAGCTACAGTAATATCTTCATGTGTCCAGGACCTAGACCAGCTATTGTTGGCAATGAACCTGTCTCCTGAGTGTTTTATTACTGATTGAAGGCAAGGCTCAATATCTGTGGCCTGATTAGGTCACCTTTTCACTCAGTGCTGGCAAGCAGCTTCTCTATAGTGAGCTACAGTGGAGTTTTATTGATATATCACTTAAGGTCATCTTCTTTTACTGTTTCATGTTGACTCACTGTAATGGCCAGACAGAGACATGATGGGGAAAAGTGGTGAACGTCCTCCCCCATTTTATGTTCTTCGTTGGAAAGGCAGACTCTCCAGACAGATAAAAATGAGAGTACCTCATGTTTCAGTCAGCTATGGTGATGAGGAGAGGAAAGAGTAAGAATGAGTGCTTTGGAGGCAAAGAAACCAGTTTAAGTCTAGAGTAAAAAGGCTGGAAATCTCTAAAAGGTTTAACTTTTTCATTGATAGATGGTAATCACTGCCTTTTGTATTTATATAGGCCTTGAATAAATATTACATCTAATTATACTGTATTCAAATATGGGACTAGTAATATTTTATTAGTGGCAGTTTCTTATACATGATAACCCTTATATTATTTGAACAAAGTGAATATTGATAAAATAGAATACAGGTACACATACTGCATATTTGTACACGTCCATCAAAGCAACTTTTGCTTCTGCAGTTTGAATTGTGGTGGGCCTCATGATCAAGAGAAATTGTTTTCTTTCAGTTTATGAAAGTCATAAGACAAGCCGCTTGCCAGATATATGCTCTGAAAGTAGCACAGATAAAACCTTTTGAGATTGCAATGAGATCATTCAGATTATCTCTGGGTTTCATGACAAATCAACAGGAAGCACAGGAAATAATTTTTCCCTAGAAAAAGATACTTCAGTACTCACACAGTTAGCTTGAGAATGACCAAGACAATGAAGACGTCAGTCATAGGAAAATGTAGATGTAAGAAGTTTCATACTCACTCAGCAGAGGCAGAGAGTCAACGCTGAATACATATTGGGAATCTTGCTGCTAAATGGACATAACTGTTATCATTTGTCAACAATAGTGACTCTGCCGATTCCTTTACCTGCTGTAAATATAAAGCAGATCTAGAAGTTGCAGAACGTAATTGTGGTTTACTACCAAGACTTTCCGAGGTAAAGTAAATGAGATGCTTCTGTGTCCTGTGAAGGAGAAACATGAGGAAGAAGAATGGCGGCTCTTCTCATCTATCATTTCAACCAAGACTGGCTTTAAAAATCAACAGAGGCTTATGCTCAGCATGCTGCACAAAAGTGTTAGGCACTAAACAAGGTAGATTACCTGCTTCCCTAAAGGACAGACTATGGTTAACACTTGACAATAGCTAAGAAATCTACTGACTCTGTCACAAATAATTGAATGTATATTTAGAAATCATCAATTGGGCATTTTATGCTGTTCCAACATTATTCTTTTAAGTAAGCAAATCTAACAGTTTTTACTCTTTTGTTGAGATCACACTGTTTCTTAATCTAAATTAACTTATAATATTTAAGCAGTGCTGTTACAGGCTGTTCTTGCCCTGTGTACTGTCCATTTAGCAAGCAGGATTTTATTCCTTTTTTAATGACAAACACAGAGAAAAGGTAACTCCTTAATGTCATGGTCACTAAACAACATCATCTATTCCTTAGTCCCATGAGTCACAAACAGAAAAATCACTTTTATTCATAAAAATAAAAAGGGCACCATCCTACAAATTTATCAAACTTACTTAGAATCAGGTAAACATATATAAATATTAAAATCACATGAGAAGAGTCAGGCCCAAGAATTCATCAAGCTTATCAGGTTGAGGAAAGTCTGTAACACACACCTGAAACCCATAAAGGAGAGCTATCTAAAAACTGTTTGTGGGAAGAGACCCACCACATGTCCTGTGAATACATGGTGTGTGTATCAAAGAACTGACTCAGATGATGCAGGGACTTAAGATGCATTTCTACCCCACATGAATTGCAGTCAGATCATTAACAGTTTGTTTATCCAGCTCTACTGTGCATCCATCTGACCATTTATCTACCTGGATCATGTCTTACCCTTCTTGTTTATGCATTCTACAGTCTTGAACCTTGCTCCCTCTGCTCAATTGAGCCTTGATGCTGAGCTCAAACCTGTGATCCTGCTGCTTGATTCTACAATGGGTGCCTTGAGCCAATCGCCATCAGGGTTGTGCAAATAAATAATGAGCCTTGTTTTCATCCTATCAGCTTCCCATTTCTGCCTGTCAGGTGACTTTGGAGATCACTGTATTCTGACATGGCCTCTGTGACACTTTGGAGCCATTTTACAAGATTCATAGATAGATAAGTAATAAGACAGATAGATTTACTGTGTGGTGTGTAATTTGTAATATAATAATTAATGATAATGAATCGAATAAAATAATGTATTTTCTTCATCTACCTATAAAATGAATTGGGAGTATATGATAAATTACTGCCATTGAAAATGCCAAATCTCATGTATTTACTGCTACACAAACACGCTGGCCTATTTCTAATAGAACATGACTGTTGTCTCGCCACAAAACACCCAGCTTACCAGCTACCACCCACTCAGCTCTTCAGAATCATCCCCTCAACTGTCTTCAGAATATGATTAATGAAACCTTCAAAGCAAATTTTTCGGATATATCATTATATGTAGCACAGAGTTCCTGGTCCTTACAGAGTCCGGCAGCCTAGAATGTATCTTTTCTCTGTTTACACAATAATTGCCAACATGCTAAGTATACCCTGTACCTGTCTTAATTTTGACTAACTTTAATTCTCTTGAGTGACATGTAAATATGTATTCCCAGAGTTTTAGCCAGAGCTCTGGGTTCATGCTCTAGGACACCCAGATGCCTTTGTCAAAACAGAACCCACAATGAAAGTTTTTACTGACTAGATGCAAGAAGGGATTTAGGCACAGAACAAAAGAGGGCAGCTTTCCTAGCTATGGTTCCCTGCAGATAAGTAACAGGACAACTCCAGTAATGTTACCTCCTTAAAAAGTCCAACTGCTGTCTATCAATATTTCACATTAGGGTCGATGGGTCTTTAGGGAATTACCAAACTCAGATGTCAGGATACCAGCAGTCTGGTCCAAAGGACAACACCAAGCAGCAACAGGATTCAGAAGATCAGGACAAGTCAGTGAAAGCCACAAGACTCTGCTGGATTGTCCTGAGAAGTCCTCTGGAACGTTTCTCTCTGTGAAGTCAAATGTTGAAGCATGAAGATTAGCACGGTGATCCGGAAAGCTAAACCTCCCTGTGAATGGGCCTCCATGTACCTCCCGTCCTCAGGGTCTACCCAGAGATGTTGTAAGCTGCCAAAGTCACACACGCACTCTTGTCCAGATAATAGGTTGGTAGAGGTCACTTACCCTTAATGTTAGGCGTCCCCCTCTGTATGAGGCCCGAGTGAGTTCTGCAGAGGTTTACTCAGTCTTTTGTCTGGTACTTTCTGTCGATGTACTTCTACAGCTTCAATTCACCACAGTAACTTTAGAGAGGGCCGTTCTTCCTACTCCCAGGGATTTACCAGTCTGTGCTAATGAGTGCTGCTGAATAGATGCTGTCCCATTTCCGCCCACGTACATGGTCGTCGTTCATCCTGAAGATGGGCCTTGGGAATGGCCTATCTCAGGGCAAGCACAATATGCACAAAACCCAGTTTTGCACAATATGAGCTATCTTAGGGCAGGGTACAAATCTTAACACTGTCTATACTCCATTGAGCAAAACAACCCAGATGAAATACTGGAAGACAAGTAAACTCCCGTTGTGGAAGCAGCAAACCTTCAGTTGAGTGAGGGGTCACATTGTCCATCTTCGGAACCGTAGTGAAACCCATGCTGTGATAACTCACATGCTTTGTGTGTGGCAAATGTGTGGACATATTTACCTGCAACATAGGCTGAACACAGGACAGTTCTTTGGGTCCACCCTGGGGTTCCCCATATGGCAGAAGCCATCTTATGTTTCAGTGACAGCAATGTTTCCTAAGGACCTTCAGAAATGGCATCTATGTCCTTCAAATAGCTTCTTCCTCAATCTCTCACATGGTTTCCCTTATTGTGCTGTTCTGATAAACCAAATATAGAGATAATTCATCCTGAAAACCAGCAACAGAATTCACGCAGCAGCACCTGCTTCATATTTTACTAGTCAAAGAAAGTAAAGAGTCACAAAATTGCACATGTAAAGGGCTAGGGATGAGGATGTTTTTATCTTGGTAGAATCTTTATCTCAAATATGCAAAGCCCTGGGTTCAATCACCAAAACCATTTAAACTGAGCATAGTGATGCAAACTTGAATTTGCAGCACTTGGGAGTGAAGACAGAAAGTTCCCAAGTTCAAGGAAGTACAAAGAAGGTTGGCACATTCCTGAGCCCTGTTCCAAACAACAAACCTCAGGGAAAGGCTTCAGTTGTCATTGTTAATGAAGAGGAAGGAGTGCAGCCAAACACCCTGACACTTACATCCAACTGCTACGACTTCAATCTTTTCTGACAGAAACAAACATACATTCAGACAAGTCACTTCTCATTGCAGCTGCCTCTGCCAAGCAGGCCACAGAGATGTCTTTCCACTCCTCCCTCGCTTTCCTCCTGTGACGATGCTTCCCACAATATAAAAACAATAGTGATATTGTTGACACTGAAAGTCTATGTAAAGGTTATTTTAAGTGGCCAATTTTCCATAATATAGACTCTCTTCAGAAAGGAGTCTCAGTGAACAAATTATCTAAAACATGCTGGATACGGAGCTGTCTGTGGAGAGTATCTTGATTATATGAATGAGATGGGAAGAGCCAACCACTGTAGGTAGCTTCTTACCTTAGACAAGAAATCTTAAACTTCTAAATGGTTCAAAAGTAGAGAATGTGAGCTGAGCACAACCATGTGTTCTATGGTTCTCTTGGCTCTTGACTGAGGATATGATTACAAGTTAAGGTCCTGCCACTTTGGCTCCTCCAAATAACTTGGAAATATAGGCTAAAATAACTCATTTTCTCCTTAAATTTCTTTTTCAGGGAGTTTCATCACAGCACCAGAAATAAAATTTAGAAATCATAGCATCACAATTAAAACTTAGAACCTAAAACAAGACTGTACTCTAAATGACTATTGCTTGAAGAAGATTACGGTCTTTGAGTACTGCAAACATTCCTGTGTTTTAGGCTGTATCTTGCTAGAATTATATGTTATTAGTCTTATAAAGTATTCTTTCATGTCATTTGTCTATTGTGGTGGGGTTTTTGGTTTCTTTTAAAACTCAGTTATGTTATGTAAATATGCTTTTGTTGTAATCCCAAGTGTGGGATGTGGGAATGCTATTAGTTTATCCCCAGCTGATAACAACCTTGTGAAAGGGATCATGATCTTTGTCAGCTGTCAGCTATAAACTGCCTGTGCTGGGGACATGGTTCTTCCAGCTGGAAAATATCCTGTGCAGACTCTGAGAGAATATAAATAGGAGGAGAGAGAAGGAGAGAGGGAGAGAAAGAAAGAGAAGAGGGGAAGAGAGAAAGAGAGAAAGGGAAAGAGGAGAGAGGAAGAGGAGGAGAGAGAGGCAGAGAGGGAGAGGAGTAGAGAGGCAGAGAGGGAGGAAGGGGAGGAGAGAGGGAAAGAGGGAGAGAAAGGGTCAGAGGGAGAGAGAGAGAGGACACCTTAAGATGCTCCTAGAGAGAAACACTCCAGAGAGTTCTGAGGAGGAGGCTGCTGTCTGCCATTTGCAGTTTGTTTGTACTGCTGGAATCCTGACAAGAAAGAGTGCAATCACCACAAGCAATTAAGTCTGAAGAGATCTACATCCCTGGCCCCTACTGACCTTCTTTTACTCCTACCTAGGGTATGAGTGTGTGTGTCAGGGAACATTGAAGGAAGATAGAGGCATTTAAGAACCCCAAATAAAGTAGGTTTAAAAATCAAAGCCTATGTTAATCCTGCCAAGCCATGAGCATGGGAGATCCATGGCTTGGCAGGATTAACAAAATTAAAATGTCCATTTTACCATCTACAGATTCATTGCAATTCCCATCAAATTACCAACACAATTCTGTACAGACCTTGAAAGAAAAATTCTCACCTTCATATGGAATAACAAGAAACCCAGAATCGCTAAAACAATCCTCTAAAACAATCTCTAAAAGATCTTCTGGAGGCATCTCCATCCCTGATCTCAAGCTGTACTATAAAGTAACAGTAGTAAAAATTGCATGGTACTAGCATAAAAACAAAAATGGTAGATAAATGGAATCGAAGAGAAGACCATGAAATAAACCCACACACTTAGGACACCTGACAAATATGTCAAAAGCATACAATGGAAAAAAGATAGTATCTTCAACAAATGGTGCTGGTACAACTGAATATCTACATGTAGAAAAATGCAAATCCATCCATACTTATCACTCTTATCACAAAACTAAAGTCCAAGTGGATCAAAGACCTCAATATATAAAGCCAGACACTATAAAACTATTAGAAGAAAAAGTGGGGAAAAGCCTTGAACTCTATGGCACAGGAGACAACTTCTTGAATAGAACACCAACACCACAGGCTCTAAGATCAAAAATCAATAACTGGGACCTCATGAAACTGAAAAGCTTCTGTAAAGCAAAGAACACTGTCATCAGAACAAAACAACAGCCTACAGATTGGAAAAGGATCTTCACCAACCCTATATCTGACAGAGGGCTAATATCCAGAATATATAAATAACTCAAGAAGTTAAACAGCAACAAATCAAGTAATCCAATTTAAAAAATGAGGTACAGAACTAGACAGAGAATTCTCAATACAAGAATATTAAATGGCAGAGAAAAACTTAAAGAAATGGTTAAAGTCTTAGTCACCAGGGAAATGCTAATCAAAACAACTCTGAAATTTCACCTTTTAACCATCAAAATGGCTAAGATAAAAAACTCAAGTGACAACACATGCCGGAGAGGTTGTGGAGAAAGGAGAACACTCCTTCATTGCTGGTGGAAATGTAAACTTTTACAACCACTTTGGAAATCAATCTGGCGCTTTCTCAGACAATTAGGAATAGCACTTCCTCAAGATCCAGCCATACCACTCCTAGGCATATATCCAAAAGAGGCTCAAGTACACAAAAAGGACATTTGCTAGACCATGTTCATAGCACCTTTATTTGTAATAGCCAGAAACTGAAAACAACTCAAATGTCTCTCAATTGAGGATTGGATACAGAAATTGTGGAATATTTACACAATGGAATACTACTCAGCAATTAAAAACAAGGAAATCATGAAATTTGCCGGCAAATGGTGGGAACTAGAAAAGATCATCCTGAGTGAGGTATCCCAGAAGCAGAAAGACACATATGTTATATACTCCTGTTGTATTTTATTTAGTTTATTTAATTATTTGGTCCTTGTTCCTCACATACACCATGGATGTTCTCCTCTTTAAGGTCCATACTAAACTGTAATAAATAGCTATTTTTATATCACCATGTGTCATTATATTTTGTGACACTAACATTTAGCGTGTGGATCAGAAAAAAAGGATAGAATTTATGTAATTGGAAAAATAAAAACTGTAGTATCTCTATATGATAAACAAAGGAAAAGGTTATGCGTCAGGAAGGAAATGGTAAAATATTAATATCTATGTCACATTATCCATCATAAAATTTAAAACAAAAATATGCAAAAATAATGAAGAACAAAAAACAGTTTTTATGGAATTTCTGACCATTTACATATATTTCCCAATATACTGTTTTTTATTACACTTCTCCAAATTGTAAGCTGCTGTCATTGTAGTGTTTATCAATTGATCAAATTTCATAGTCCTTTCCTTTATACTTACTGTATTTTAATGTAATTCCCTATTAAGTTCAGTACAGAACTCACCAAATGAGACTTTTTGAGTACACACACACACACACATACCTACATATATGTACTGCGTGTCAGGAAGGGACAACAGAATAATCTAAGTATTATTCAAATCAACACCAGTTGCTCCACTTACTAGAAGTGTGTAAGGCCACATTAGCTACCTATTGAACACCCACTCTTTCTCCTGGAATAAATTAGAAAGATGCATCGGTGCTTCTTCTGAAAGAAATTATCGCACATGGCATGTCAAGTCTGGGCTGCCACCAAACAGCAGTTACCAGCAATGTGGAAAACAGCTCCTTCTTTCAGAAAATGATAGAAAAACAATTTGGGCCCTTTTTGTATGTTACATATCAGCACTTGGCTTATATGAATACATCTGAGGAGGAATTTTTTGACAGCTTTCCGTATATTCCATTAAAAACACTCTTGGTAAGAAAGATTATTGTATTATGTTAGTAATTCTTTATGATTTGTCGTGAGATCTGGGAAGAGAGTAAGCCTCAAGCCAACGAACATCAGCTGTGCACTCAATTCACACATTTTAAACAACTTAAACCTGGGGTGGTCATAGCAGTAAACTGGATAAAGTTCAGTTACAGCGATGTACACAAACTAAATCAAAATAGTTTATCAGAGAAAATCAGCAGGTGGTCTTTGTTTGATCTTCCCCCTGAACTTACTGAGAAAGTTTTCAGTGGTCACTCTCATTAAACAGTATTTCCACAGGAGCTAATTTAAGTAAGGTAAACCAAAAAAGATGGGTCTGCAAAATGATGTCAGATTTCAGGGCATGGCTGGTTTTGACTCCTCTTAGTGAGACCCTTTTCTTTCCCCTTTGCTCTTTTCCTGATATTCTTTTTAATCAGGATTATTTTTATATTCATGTGCATGTATGTGTGTATTTGTGTTTGTATAAGTAGAAGGTACGGGTTCCTGATGATGCTAGAGGAGAGTGTAATATACCCTGTGGCAGGAAAAACAACTATTTGTGTACAGCCTTATGTAACTGTTGGGAATCTAACTCTGAAACTCTGGCATCATGAGAGCTCTTTTTTAAAAATTTATTTATTTTTATTAATTACAGTTTATTCACTTTGTATTCCCACCTGTAGCCTCCTCCCAAGTCCCCTCCCACTCCTACCCTTCCTCCCTCTTCTCCTCCCATACCCCTCCTCCACTGATAGGGGAGGTCCTCCTGCTCTTAACTGCTGACTCTTCTCTCCAAAGCATTTCTTCCTATTGAAAATAACAAACCACTTTTCTGTATCTAATCAGAGAAAGTATAAGTAAAGTTGTGAGGAGCTTGTCTTGTCCTCAGACCTTCAAAGTGTCTATTTTTTGTGTGTTTTCCTCTAAGTTTCTCTCTGTGAAGAAGCCTTTTCTTGAGACAAGGCAGTGTAGAACTTGCTTGCATTTTGCTCCAGTCATTTGATTACAAACCTTCTTTAGTAACTGGACTGGGAACAATTTTTGATTTAAAGTTCTGTATTATTTCAATCTCATAGTTCTAACTTACACTTTGCAATATTATCCTCTTCTTTACAGTAATTTTTGTTTTCTCTTAAATTGTTATTCAGGATCATATGGTCAGCAGTGAAAGCATAACATGAATGAAATTTAGCAGGTTGTAGTTTGCAGTATATGAGATGAACATACATGTAGGTAACAACGATTAACGAAAAAAAAGCACACACCTTCAAAAAGAATGGAAAGAATGTATGGGAAGCTTTGGAGGGGGAAAATAAATTATCTAATTATTTTATTATCTCAAAAATAAAAAGATATGTTTATTATTAAAATATTAAACTGTTGTTTGTGTGTGAAAACGCAGGGGTAGGAGAGATGCTCTGCTGTTCAGGAGCATCAAACTCTTCAGGTCCTGAGTTCTATAGTACCAGCTTCAGTGGGTCAGATTTCCTCAGAACTTATTTTGCATACTCTTTCTTTATTTAGACTGCTTTGATTTGTTCCCTTGGTTTATTTTTGTCTAACTAATTAGACCATGACTTCTTAAGCTACATGTAATAGAAATGTGACTTGGCAGCCCACTCCTATCCCTGGCCTTAGGGAAAGATTATCAAAATTCTGCTATTGAGGGTGATGTTGACTGTGGTCTTACCACATGCTTCCGTTATTGGATTGGTGCACATTTCTTGCATGTGTAAACCCTGGCTTGCTGTTTACCATGAACGATTACTGAATTAGAAGAGATGACTTTTATGCATCTCCTGTGATGGTAAATGTGCTTAACGTTTTTAGAACAGTTAGGAGAATCTTGTTTATGATAGTATTAAAAATAAGAAGACACAGTGTCTAAACAGGATCCACATATTAGGTAGAAGGAGGTATCAAGGGCCCTATAAATATTTAACACAGAGTCACTTAACAGGCTCTAAACTTTAGGACCCCTCCCTAGCCAAAGGAGAAAAATTTGTTTGTGAATGCTGGAGAAAGACTTTAGTCATTCCCTGAGGTATGGATCACTAGCATGCTTCTTACATGTTTTCTGGTGTCCCCAGAGAACCCATATGTATCTCTATACTATTTAAATGCAGTAGCCATGGACAATCAAGCTCTTAGGTAGCACAAACACTGTCATCAAGATCACTATTTCCAAAGCCTAGATGCTCTTTCCTAGATGTACTTATTATTAACTGAGGTCACTATCTGAAATTTACAGACATTATTGACTAAAGATCAGGTTAACATTGCTTTGAAACACACCAGTTGATAATATTAAATCAAATTTTAAAAATCAAATGCAAACTTATAAGGATAAGATATTTCAGCAATTACTGTGACAATTTTGCAGTGTGAACGTCATAAAAAATAGATATAAAAAAGATCCCTCATGCAGGCATGTTCTGCCAAGGACTCAGGGAAGCACAGCCTCTTTTTATTCCATTTCAATAATGAGAGGACACACAGCCAGGTGAGAGGTAACAGGGCCAAGTTATTGAGTACATTTACAAAAAGAAATTAGTTTTGAGGATCTAATTTCCAATCATTATTATTAAATAATATTGCTCATAGAGTGTCTTAAACGCAGCTGGTCTTTATTCAAATTATCTCTGGGCATAAAATTTGCTGTTTTATAAATATAAATATGCATAAGTGCAATGGATGAGTGGGTGTGTGACATACTCGCTTATTATCTATGAGCATGATTTCCTGCTTATGGAAACCAGAACTTAGAGCTTCACATTACGAAGAATTTCCAAATCAGTGGCCTTCAGGGGATGCAAAGTTAATTAATTTTTAATTCACTCAAAGTGATGAACATCTTTCTATATTTAGAATCATATGAACAGAATATTGCCTACTTAGTTTAAATACTAAATAATAATAACTTGTTCCTTCAATGTAGATAAAGTCTCACTGGAATAAATAAAAAAAAAATTAAGCAACATGAACCTTAGAGGCTCTAGGGAATTCCGTAAAATATAGAAGTGGTTTTCTATTGGTTTGTACATTGAAATGCATTTCCAGACCTGTTCCAAACCCTTGGATAGTTCTGAAGATAATTTACTACAATAAGCAGTTGTTGAATGTCCAGTTAGTGTCAAGAGCTCTGGAAATTGTTATTCACCTGTAAAATAAATATGCATTTTATTTCATTAATGTGCTTTATGTTTGTTTGGATTTTGTGTTTTGTACTGTTTTGGTTTGGTTTTTTGAGGCATGGTTTCTCTATGAAGCCTTGGCTGTCCTAGACTCTCTTTGTAGACCAGGCTGGCCTCGAACTCACAGAGATGCACCTGCTTCTGCTTCCCTGAGTGCTGGGATTACAGGCACACACTACCATGCCCTGCAAGATTTATAATATTATTACACACACATACTTCAGATTATATTCACATGGATTGAGACATAACTATCTATGGAAATTCAAGTATTTAAGTAACATAATAATAAGAAAAATAGTAAATAGGAGAACTATTTAATGGTAGTCACAATGGTTTCAGACTGTTGTTTCAAGTCTCTGTTTGATAGTGGACTGTGATGCATCAGTTTTGTGTAAAACACATGTCTCAATTTGTGCTGATCTGTGATCCACCAATTTGTGTAAGTTGCAATGTATCAGTTTGCCTCATTATTTAGAATAATAAAAAGATCATCTTCTGCCTTAGTCAAAATGTTTTCTGGAATTAAGTTGTTGGACTGCTGACTAACAGGACATTTGTTAAGACTCCAGTAGTAAGAAGAGGGGTAGTGAGGAAAAACAACCCTAACTTTCAAAGTGAAGTTACTCACCCAATCAGAGGATATGAACTATATTAACAGCTCCTGCTCAAACATTACCTAAACCAAAAACCTTGTTGTATAGAAAAAAGAAAGAGAAGCTCTCAAAAGATTACCAGATGTGTGGTCATTCACCATATTAATGGCAGATGTGGAAAGATAGTTTAAGTTTCTGACCTCACATATTATATTATCTATCATTAACATTTCAAGAATCACCAAGCAAACTTATATGATGTACCACAGAAATGAACAAGATTTATATTCTACACTTGGTTAAGTGGTCTCTCCTTTTCACACCTCTATTTCTCTACTGATATTTGGTGTGTAGGTGACTTTTATGTGCCTACACTAAAGTATCTTGTAGTTTGTTCTATATGTATGAAGCTCAGGGGTATTGGTGTATAATTTTTACAGCTGTGGTTGCAGTGGTCTAATCAAAGAGGTCACTGTTTCACTATGCTCATTAAAGGCACCATTCAGTTGGACCATTATACCTTATATCTTGTAACTGCTACTTCTAGAAATGATTGTGGAATGAATGCAGAGAAGTAATTTTCATTAAAAATAAATATCCTAAGTTCTAAATCAGTCATAAATACATTCATTATAGCAAGATTAATTGAAGAAAACTTTTTCTCTGCTTATCTGAAATAGGAACTATGGATTCACTCCCGCTCTGTACATGCATTCATGTGTGTGTATATAAGTGATGAGTGGAAATGTGTGTGTGAAGGTGTGTGTATAAGTGTGTATACACATGTATAGACAAACCTGAGGTAAAAAAAAATTCTGAATTTTCATTATTAATCTAAGAGCAAATAGATAAGCAATGGTTAGTGTTTTGTAATTGTCAGTTTAACTGGACTACAATCGCCAGGGAAATGGACCTCTGGGTATGCCTGTTACAGTAATTAGTGTAGGAGAACCCATATTAACTGTAGGCAGGGACAGTCCCTAATCAGGGAGAGTGAACTGAGTACCAGCACGACTTTATTCAACTACGAATGTGATGTGTCTAGCTGCTTTTAACTTTTGTTGCCTTAATTTCCCGGATATGATGGACACTATTATTGTGCTGTGGGTTAGAAAATTCCATTTCCTAAGTTACTCTCTCAAGATACTCTATCACAGCATAAGAAAACAAACTTAAGCTAAAATGTAAATGTATACCTTATGGTGTGTAAGCTTTTGCATTGGTAAATTTCAGAATGGTAAAGCTGTTCTGAATCTTCAATATTTCTGTGTCAGGGTCAGTGTAACATGGAGTAGGGGAAAATACCTGACACCAGGATGAGATTTCAGTTACAGAAGGCACAAAGTTAGTTTTCCCGGTTCAGATGTGTTTCCAAAATTATATTTGCTTACCCCAACTTGCTGATTCTCCAAATCCTTGCATTAGTTTGCACTATTTATTCATGTTAAAATTCATTAACAACTTTGAGAAGGGTTAGTTTATGCATTCAAGCTCGAACTCAACCTACTACAAAGTTTTTCACAAATGAGCAATTACACTGTGAACACATTTGATCATGTTAAGCAAATGTACAGCCTCAAGTTTTTGTCTATTCTGACACAACTTCTCCAAGTGCTGCATTCTTACAATGGAGATGCTTCTCTGCCGATTTCTAAAGGGTACCATTCAGGCTTGGTCAGGTTTTACCATTCAGTCATTCTCCCCAGTGATGAGCAGTCAAGAACATTAGAGTTAGATGTTGAAACAAATTCCAAACCTCATTAAAGCCAGCAAGAGTTTGTATATATTGAAGTAACGGGATCTCAAGAGTCACAAATATGCCTTTAGTAACACAGAAGAGTGTGGGTTTGTGTCCTACAAAATAATGTATTGTATAATTCAAAATCTCAAGCTATATTGGTTTGCTAGCTGCAATTTTCCAATTCATCTTAGTAACAGACCATTGCAAAATGGAGGCTTTTGTTTTTCTCTTCATTACTAATATTTATTCTCACTTCACAGATTGCATATCATGCAGTGATTCTCTTAGCGTGTGTATCTATCTGTCTCAAGGCCAGTTGCAGAATGGCAAACTGGCTTAAAAGTTTGAAGCAGCATTTCAAGAAAGCTAAAAGGCCTTTCTGAAGACAGAGGTGAAGAGCTAATGGAGATGCTGAGACAAGCAGAGAAGCCACATTATGTGTGGGGGCCACACTGAGCTGAAACCACTGGGGCAGTCATGAGTTTTCTGCCTGCCAGGTTTGCAGCACACAGTTTAGCAGATGTTAGACCAATGCAGACACTTCCATCACAGTGCTAGGTGTCCTGCTCTGTGCGGGTCTTCTCTTTGTGTTTTCTCTTTGCAGATGAGGGGACTCAGATGAAGAGGTGTCCCTGAAAATATGCAGCTGATGAACAGGTGCAAATGATGAAGAGGCGTGAATGAAAGGTGTAGGTGAGGCAGTCCAGGTGAGGGCGTCTCATTTTTGCGTGGTCTTATTACTAAGTCAGCTCTCAGTCCTGTTTTTTTTTTTTTTTCCTAATTGTTTTAACATGCCTATGTACTCACATGTACACTTCTTAGGTGCCACATTTATAGTGTTACCTTTAGCACTTGAAGTTAGTTGTCAGTCTGCATTATGCGGAAGTAGTGTTCACATGCACAACAAAGTACAGATCCATTCTGCTTCTGCATTCACACTCAAAAGGAGCAGAATGATGTTTATGAACATAATGAAATCTACACACCTAAAGAAGATAATCAAGAAAGTGGACATGGGTGAAGATGATCAATCCTCATTTAGAAAGACAAATGGGATGTGTATTGAATGTATGACAGGAGTCTACCGCAAAAGGCATCTGAAAGACTCTACCTAGCAGTGTTTCAAAGCAGACACTAAGACTCATAACCAAACCAGAGTGCAGGGAATCATATGAAAGAAGGGGAGTTAGTATGATATGGAAAGGATAAGAGCTCTACAAGTACCAAATATATCCGGGCACAGGGTCTTTTCTGAGACTGACACTCAACCAAGGACCATCTATGGATATAACCTAGAACTTCTGCTCGGATGTGGCCTGTGGTAGCTCAGTAACCAAGTAGTTTTCCAAAGTAAGGGGAACAAGGACTATTTCTAACAGGATCTCAAGGGCAGGCTCTTTGACCTCCCCCCCCCCCAAGGGGAGGAGCAATCCTGTTAGGCCACAGAGGAGGACTTTGCAGCCAGCCTTGAAGATACCTGATAAAACAGGGTCAAATGAAAGGGGAGGACCTCCTCCCCTGTCAGTGGACTTGGAAAGGGGCAGGGAGGAGACCAGGGAGGGAGTTGGGGAGGGGGAGGGAATGAGGGAGCGGGATACAGCTGGGACACAGAGTTAACAAATTGTAACTAAAAAGAAAAATAAAAATTAAAAAAAAAGAAAGAAAGAAACAGAGTCCACCAGGACAAGGCACAGTATGAAAGAATACTGTTTTATGCAACACACTGTTTTAGACCATTGTACAACCTGGCCTCAAAACCAGGCATCTAACACAAATTGTAAGAAAATTAACAGATATTTACTATTTTGATGTTTTAGTCTGATGCTTCACTACTGGCTGAGTGTTTGGCTACTAATCTGCCCCCTGTATCTGCAATAGTAAACATAAAAATGGAGGAAAGAAAGAGAAATCCAGTATAAGTTCAAAATCTGGACAGAAAGATTCTGGTCATATAGAAGCAAAAGTTCAAGAACTCCAAGTTGCGGAACTTCAAGCATGAAGGAAAGAAGGCAAGAGGAAGGCAGATAGCTGTATAGCTTTTGAGGAGCTTTTCTGAGAGGGTTATTCTCTGAAGCTCCTTGCTTAGTTTCCCTTGACTGTGCCTGTACTTTCTAGCCTTCCAGTACCCATTACCTAGCTTGTTTACCATATTTAGTTTGCTTGTTTATTCATTCACTCATCCATACATGCCTTCTCCTCTTGATTTGGTCTGGAAGCATACATGTCTTACAGATATTATCAAAATGTTTTCATTCTCCTTCCTTATTTAATTAAGATCCATGTAGTTAACTCTCATCAGTTCACTCAGAAATTTCTTTTAAAATGACAAAGTATGTTACTCTCTGATAACAAGTCTTTGAGTAGCTTCTCAGCTTTCTTGGCATATAAACAAAAACCAATCCAATAACCTTTACAGCCTTTGACATAAATCTCCTTCCATGGTTCCCCTGCGAATGAATTTTTATCTACTTCCTGTTTGTACTGTTCTACAAACCCAGTTAGCACTCATTCAGTGTCTTTGCCTGAACTAACACACTGATTTACAAAAACAACTCCCCAAAGATAGCTCATTACCTCACTGATTGGCATGCTTTTCTCATTGCTGTCCTAATTATCTGAATAGTTTATCTTATAAGCTTTATCATATACCCCATTCCTTAAGACCTATGTACCACCTTTATTTTTTTTTCTATCATACTTATACAATCACGCATCCATAAGCCTGAAAGCACACATGCTCTCTCTCTCTCTCTCTTTCTCTCTCTCTCTCTCTCTCACACACACACACACACACACACATACACACACACACACACACACACACACACACACATACACACACAGTGGTGGTATGGGTCAAATACAAAATGTAGTACAGATTAGACAAATGTGTTCCCACAAAGCTATATCCTCAGTTATCATAACTTTGCATATCTGTTTTTCATTTGTGTCCAACAAGAATTTAAATTATGTGAAGACAAAGTATATTTTTTTTACAACTGCAGTTCTCATCTAAAATATATCAGGCACTAGTAAGAAGTTTTTAAAGTATAGTATTACTATCATTGGCTAATTAACTAAAACTTATAAAAACACTGGCAATCTGTTACATACAAGAAACACACCTAAGTCACAAAGATAGACATTACCTGTGGACCCAAGAAGCAAGCAGAAGTAGACATTCTAATATCTGATAAAATAGACTTTCAACCAAAATTAATCAAAAGAGATGGGGAAGGACACTTCATACTCATCAAGGGAAAATTCCACCAGGAAGACATCACAATCCTGAACATCTATATCCAAATACAAGGGCACCCACATTTGTAACATTGATAAAACTTAAACCACAGATAGGTTCCAACACAATAATAGTGGGAGACTTCAACACCCCACTCTCAACAAAGGACAGGTCAACAACACAGAAAGTAAACGAAGAAACAATGTCTCTAACAGAGGTCACGAATCAAATGGACCTAACAGACATTTGCAGAACCGTACACTCAAACACAAAACAATTTACCTTCCTCTCGGCACCTCATGGAACCTTCTCCAAAATGGACCATATAGTTGGTCACAAAGCGAGCCTCAACAGATACAAGAAGATTGAAATAATCCCTTCTTCCTCTCTGATCACCAAGGACTAAAGCTGGACCTGAACAACAACAGAAATAGCAAAAAGCCTACACATATATGGAAACTGAACAACTTGCTACTAAATGAGAGCTGGGTCAGGGAAGAAATAAAGAAAGAAAGAACTTAAATTCTTCCTATAATTCAATGAAAATGAAGGCACAACATATGCAAACTTGTGGGAGACAATGAAAGCAGTGCTAAGAGGAAAGTTCATAGCACTAAGTGCCTTCAAGAAAAAATTCGAGACAGCTCATTCAAACAAATTAATGACTCACCTAAAAACCCTAGAAAAGGAAAAAAACAGACACACCAAAAGGGAGTAGACAGCTGGAAATAATCAAACTCAGGGCTGAAATCAAAAAATTAGAAAAAAAAAATAAAACAATTTAAAGAATCAATGGAGCCAAGAGCTAGTTCTAGAGAAAATCAACAAGATCGACAAACGCTTAGCCAAGCTAACTAAAAGGCAGAGAGACACCATCCAAATCAACAAAATCAGAAATGAAAAGGGGGACATAACTACAGACACTGAGGAAATCCAAACAATCATTAGGACTTACTTCAAAAGTCTATATGCCACAAAATTTGAAAATCTAAATGAAATAGACAATTTTCGTGATTGATTCCACTTACCAAAACTGAATCAAGACCAGGTAAATCAATTAAATAGTCCTATATTTCCCAAGGAAATAGAAGCAGTCATCAAAAGTCTCCCATAAAAAATAAAAAAATAAAAAATAAAAAAGCCCGGAACCAGATGGTTTCAGCGCAGAATTCTACCAGACCTTCAAAGAAGAGCTAACACCAATACTCTTCAAACTATTCCACAAAATAGAAATGGAATGAGCACTACCAAACTCATTCTATGAAGCCACAGTCACCTGGGTACCTAAACCTCACAAAGACCCGACAAAAAAAGAGAATTTCAGGTCAATCTCCCTTTTGAACATTGGTGCAAAAATACTCAACAAAATACTTGCAAACCGAATACAAGACTACATCAAAGATATCATCCACTATGACCAAGTAGGCTTCATCCCATGAATGCAGAGGTGGTTCTATATACAGAAATCCATCAATGTGATCCACCATATTAACAAACTGAAAGAAAAAAAAAAACACATGATAATCTCCTTAGATGCTGAAAAAGCATTTGACAAAATCCAACATCCATTCATGTTTAAAGTCTTGGAGAGATCAGGGATACAAGGCACATATCTAAACATAGTAAAGGCGATATACAGCAAGCCTATAGCCAACATCAAACTAAAAGGAAACTTTTTTATTTTTATTTTTTTAATATTAGTTACAGTTTGTAAATTTTGTATCCCTGTTGTATCCCCCTCCCTCTTTCTCAATACCACCCTCCCACCCTCATCTCCTCACTGCCTCTTTCCAAGTCCACTGATAAGGGAGAACCTACTCCCCTTATATCTGATACTGGTTTATCAGATGTCTTCTGGACTGGCTGCAAAGTCCTCCTCTGTGGCCTAGCAAGTCTGCTTCTCCCGGGGGGGGGGGGAGGTCAAAGAGCCCACCATCGACTTCATGATGAAGAGAAACTTAAAGCAATCTCACTGAAATCAGGGACAAGACAAGGCTGCCCACTCTCTCCATATATCTTCAACATAGTGCTGGAAGTCCTTGCTAGAGCAATAAAACAGTTGAGGGAAATCAAGGGGATACAAACTGAAAAGGAAGAAGTCAAATGATCACTGTTTGCAGATGATATGATAGTATACCTGAGTGACCCCAAAAATTCTACCAGGGATCTCCTACAGCTGATAAACACATTCAGCAAAGTGGCCAGGTACAAAATTAACTCAAAAAAATCAGTAGCCCTCCTGTATACAAAAGACAAAAGGGCTGAGAAAGAAATTAGGGAAACAACACCCTTCACAATAGCCTCAAAGGACATAAAGTACCTTGGTGTAACCCTAACCAAGCAAGTCAAAGACTTGTATGAAAAAAAAATTTCAAGTCTCTGAAAAAGAATTAGAAGAAGATATCAGAAAGATCTCCCATGCTCATGGCTTGGCAGGATTAACATAGTAAAAATGGCCATCTTACCAAAAGCAATCTACAGATTTAATGCAATTCCCATCAAATTACCAACACAATTCTTTACAAACCTGGAAAGAAAAATTCTCACCTTCATGTGGAATAGCAAGAAACCCAGAATTGCTAAAACAATTCTCTACAGTAAAAGATCTTCAGGAGGTATCTCCATCCCTGATCTTAAGCTATATTATAGAGAAACAATAATAAAAACTGCATGGTATTGGCATAGATACAGAATGGTAGATCAATGAAATCAAATAGAAGATCCAGAAATAAACCCACAAACTTATGGACACATGATTTTTGACAAAGATACCAAATCATACAATGGAAAAAAGATAGCATCTTCAACAAATGGTGCTGGTCCAACTGGATGTCTACATGTAGAAAAATGAAAATAGATCCATACTTATCACCCTGCACAAAACTGAAGTCCAAGTGGATCAAAAACCTCACCCTAAAACCTGACACATTAAATTGGTTAGAAGAAAAAGTGGGGAATACCCTAGAACTCATTGGTGCAGTACACAACTTCCTGAACAGAAGACCAACAGAACAGGCTCTAAGAGCAATAATCAATAAATGGGACCTCATGAAACTGAAAAGCTTCTATAAAGCAAAGGACACTATCATCAAAACAAAGAGACTGCCTACAGGTTGGGAAAGGATCTTCACCATCCCTATATCTGACAGAGGGCTAATATCCAGTATGTATAAAGAACTAAAGAAGCTGAAAAGCAGCAAACCAAGTAATCCAATTAAAAAATGGGGAACAGAGCTAAACAGAGAATTCTCTGTAGAGTAATATCGAATGGCAGAGAAACACTTAAAGAAATGCTCAATGTTATTAGCCATTAGGGAAATGTAAATAAAAATGACCCTGAAATTTCACTTTATACCCATCAAAATGGCCAAGATGAAAAACTCAAGTGACAACACATGCTGGAGAGGCTGTGGAGAAAGGGGAACCCTCCTCCACTGCTGGTGGGAATGTAAACTTGTACAACTACTCTGGAAATCAATCTGGCGCTTTCTCAGACAACTAGGAATAGCGCTTCCTCAAGATCCAGCCATACCACTCCTAGGCATATATCCAAAAGAAGCTCAAGTACAATAAAGACATTTGCTCAACCATGTTTGTAGCAGCTTTATTTGTAATAGCCAGAAGCTGGAAACAGCCCAGATGCCCCTCAACTGAAGAATGGATGCAGAAATTGTGGTACATCTACACAATGGAATATTACTCATCAATAAAAAATAAGGAAATCATGAAATTTGCAGGTAAATGGTGGGACCTGGAAAGGATCATCTTGAGTGAGCTGTCCCAGAAGCAGAAAGACACACGCTATATACTCACTCGTATATACAGATAATACATGATAAACCTTCTAAAATCTGTACATCTAAAGAAACTAATCAAGAGAGAGGTCCTTGACTAAAATGCTCAATCCCCATCCTGAAAGGAAAAGAGGAAGGACATCAGAAGAAGAAGAAAACAGGAAACAACCTAGGAACTTGCTTTGTATCTAACTTATGTGATTTTATTATAAATTGATAAGATTTGGAAATGATTCATAACAAATACTCACCTGTCCCTAGTAAGGAAAATAAACCATTATTACTAAGTGAGAATATAGCATTATTCACATTTAAAAATGGAAGTGGCATTTTGCTGTGTATACGTTAAAACTAACCCCTTTTCTTAGAGAAACTGAGCATGTTATAATTTACACTTAAGGGCAAAGAATAGACCATAAAATAAAATGGAAAAGTAGGAAAATCCACTTACCTCCTGACTCTCATAGGCTAAGAGCTAACAGGGCCAAAGGAAAAGCTAAAATTAAAGACAGATACAATAAATTCAAGTTCCTGCCATAAATGAATACCACTGAAACAGGTGATGTGCAAAATTAACAATAATAATGATAATTAATGTAATAATGACAAGCTCCCAAGCATGTAAGAAGAAGGTAAAATGGGAAAAATAGCTTGAAAAAGTCATAGCAAGAAGCTGTATGTAGGGTGCCAGGTTTGTTGCCTTCTGAGGGATTATCACAATTAATTTGAGCATATTTTTGTGTAAATCATGAACACTTAGACATTATGTGTTTATGTGACTCTTGTACAGAAAAAGTCCCTCAAAGGCCCTAGGGGAGAAGAGTCCTCAGTGTTACATTTCATCATGCAAGAAATATTAAAAAAAATATATTAATATGTTTTCCACAAGAGTCCTATATTTATTATTTCCAGGTTTTAGTGTCTGTGTGAATCCAGTTTATGGTTTGGCCTTCCATATATGAAATAATGCAAAAGCATTATGAATCCAATATCTAGAGAGTAGTGCTCTCCTGTTCTTGCTGAAAGTAAATAAGGAGAAACATTCCTCATTTATGAATTCCCTGAGACCTCTCTGAAAGCATGGGTCTTTAGTCATGAAGTTGAAGGCTGCTGACTCTTGCTTCGTCTAAGAATGAGAATGAGAGTAATGTGGTGCCGGGGCTCCTCCAAACGCAGGAGTCCTGGGGCAAATGGTGGCCAGGGCAGCAGAAAGAGAAGTCACCCGAACACTCGAGTAAGGTTGGAGCAACTCCCATCCACCTCAGGCCACTGTAATGGTACTACCAAGAGTCAGCACAGTGTGAGTGATGCACAGGCTCTAAGCTACGTGACTGTGATTGTAGACGTTCATTGTGTCTGATATGTTTAACCCCTTGATCTATTCCTTAGATTTGAAATTGTGATCAACACAGGGAAGGAAATGGCACAAAAATCTAAACTGCCAAGCATAGGAGTCTCAGGTAATCCAAATTCATTGTCTTAGAAGTCGTACTCTGATAAGTGTCTGTAAAATACGAATGTGTAGAATAGTAATAAAATGTGTCTGAACACAGCACACACACACATTTGCACACGCGTAAAAGCACACACACACGCCTACATGTAGGCACAGCCACTCAAGCATGCACACACGTGAATACACTCACATGCACTTTGGTCACGGGTATACAAGTATGAGCTCACAAACAACACTGTGTCACAGGTACACAGGTATAAACCTGTCTTATGACATTGCTTATAATCTCCAGTTTTGAGAAAATGCATTTTACTTAATTTTTCTCCTAGACGATTCTAATTGTTGTCTGAGGTTACAACATATGTAAAAGCAGTGGTCATCTCTGGGCTACGGTCGCTCAGGAGTTCTGTGTCTCTACTTCAGACAAATGAGTTTGTCCAGATGATAACGCTGCTCAGGAAGCCAGACATGCCTTGTATAATAGTGCCTCTCATCAGCCCCTTACACAACAACTTAACCTCTACATTTTGGAATCAAAGAGGAAAAATTTACTCGTTTAAATAATGATATATTATTCTGCAGCCACATTGTTCATATTTGATATGTAAAATGATATGACACATACAGATTTTATTCGTAACTTGATTTAATTCAGGAGTCACTTTAGAAAATCTTATTATGATAAAAAAATCATTTTAACAGCTGATGTAAGGCTTTATAATAGCTTCAGAAAATTTAGGTTCCAATAAGATCAATGACATTGTTCCTGGGCAATTGCATTTTACACCTGACTCCATCACTGTTCTCCCTGGGGACTCGGCGTCAGGGTGTAGGTCAGAGGGCACCACTGCAACCACGCTGCCTGGGCATTTCATTAACACAGTTCCTTGATCTGACTTTTGGAATATATTTTCTTCTCTCTCTCCCTTTTAAAATGTATGTGTTTAACCACAGTAAGGAACAATGAAGAAAACGATATCAGAATTAGGAAACAGTGAAGAAACTCTCAAGACAAGGCCACATTTCAGTTGCTAAGCAAAAGACTTCCCAGAAGTCTTTTCCCAGATTCCACTATTGTTCAGTATCTTTACAAGCTCCCAATCAATACTTCCTATGTGAAAAGAGAGCAGGACTTCAGAGTGAGTTAAATTTGCTTTTCTTACCTACTCTTGATAAGTTCAAAGAAACATGCCATTTAGGAGCAGAAGTAAGAACAAATTTAGAGGTGGCTAGATTGCCAAGCACCGCCTACAGGCCTCTGGGAGCATCACCTGGGACTGCTTGATATTGATTTGTAATATGAAGGAAGGATACGAAAGGGTTTTTTTTTTGCATTTTTTTTATTTTATTAATTACACTTTATTCATTTTGTATCCCCCCATAAGCCCCTCCCGCCTCCCCTCCTGATCCCACCCTCCCTCCTCTTTCTGCATGCATGCCCCTCCCCAAGTCCACTGATAGGGGAGGTTCTCCTCTCCTTTCTGATCTTAGTCTATCAGTTCTCATCAAAAGTGGCTGCATTGTCCTCTACTGTGGCCTGGTAAGGCTGCTCCCCACTCAGGGGGAGGTGATCAAGGAGCAGGCCAATCAGATTATGTCAGAGGCAGTCCCTCTTCCCATTACTATGTAACCCACTTGGACACTGAGCTGCCATGGGCTACATCTGTGCAGGGGTTCTAGGTTATCTCCACTAATAGCCTTTGGTTGGAGTATGAATCTCTGGGAAGTTCCCTCTGTTCAAATTATCTTGTTCTGTTGCTCTGCTTGTGGAATTCCAGTCCCCTCCAGCTCTTACTATTTCCCACTTCTTACATAGAATTCCATTCACTCTGCCCATCAGTTGGCCATCAGGCTCAGCATCTGCTTTGACAGTCTATACTGCAGAAGCTTTCAGAGGCCCTCTGTGGCAGGTTCCAAGGTTGTTTCCTGTTTTCTTCTGGCTTTCAGAGCAGGTTCCGAGGTTGTTTCGTATTTTCTTTTTCTTCTGATGTCCATCCTCTTTGCCTTTCAGGATGGGGATTGAACATTTTAGTAATAGCAAGAAGCTGGAAACAACCCAGATGCCCCTCAACTGAAGAATGGATGCAGAAACTGTGGTACATCTATACAATGGAGTATTAGTCAGCAATGAAAAATAAGGAAATCAGGAAATTTGCAGGTAAATGGTGGGACCTGGAAAGGATTATCCTGAGTGAGTTGTCCCAGAAGCAAAAAGGCATGCATGGTATATACTCACTCATATAAACATACAACATAGAATAAACCCACTAAAATCGATACAAAAGTTTTGATGAAAATATTGTGGAGTATGAAACGACGCTGTGTGGGGTTTCTAGCTTGTAGAGGTTGAACTCCAAACCAGAGTCCAGCAATGCATGTAAAACAGAATCATAAGATTACCAGTGAGCCTTTTCTCTGTATGCCTTTTCGCTGTACTTTGAACAGTATGTACACTTAAGGAAAATAAGACAAATTTGGATCATGACGCAGAAGCACTCTATTATACGATTTGAGAATATAAATGTACATCACGTAGACCCCTAACTACAGCACACCCTTAGGTCTTCCAGCAGGTTACCGCTGTGTGCTGACCGCAGATGCTGCTATTGAAGACGTTCTACTGGCTCAGTTGACTTTTGCATCTCTCTAGCCATGTATATCAATATTTGTTCTCCGGAGTCTGACAAATGCTGCATTTGTCTCAGGGAAATTCTTCAAGGTCGCATAGTAACCTCTGTGAGATAAGAGCTAAAAACAATCCAATATGTTTGCTTTGCAAAGCATTCCTTGGGAAATTTCTCAAAGTCAAGCAGTCTTTAGGTAACAGTACGACATCAGTCCCCACCATGCTGTGCTTTTATGACATTCAGTTATGCAAAGTGGGAAATCCCCAGGTACATGATGTAAGCTAGGCATCGTGGGGCTGTGGCATTATCTTAATTTTAGAATCTATAAAACAAATGCATTTACTAATATTTATTGTGTATTAAATTGAATGTAATTAAATTAGAATATTGATTAAATTGATGTCATTAATGTAAGGATTAATAAATAATTTAGCCATGACTTTGAGAACAGAGCAAGCCTATGAATCTCCAGTGAGAGTAACCTAAGGCGAGCCTCTGAAGTTTTATACACCCTCGAATTTTGTACCTTCTTACACCACTGCTGGCATTAACAAGAGCATAAGAATTCTGCATCTTTAGCTTTGAGTCCAATGAGATTACGCTCAACCTTTCTCAGGACAGCAAGACTGGAGTTATGTATCTTATTTAGTCTATAAAATATTCCCTTTATTTTTTGAGATTATGATATTATTACATCATTTCCTACTTTGCTCTAAAACCTCCCATATTCTCCTTCTTGTCCTGTTTCAAATCCATGGTCTCTTTTTCATTAATGTGTGTGTGTGTGTGTGTGTGTGTGTGTGTGTGTGTGTGTGTGTGT
>NW_026590699.1:11487931-11544339 GCF_907164565.1 Psammomys obesus
TGTGTGTGTGTGTGTGTGTGTGTGTGTGTGTGTGTGTGTGTGTGTGTGTTACTTTAGATTTAATTCACAATGCTTCTGTAAAGCTTTCCCAATAAAGATTTTCATCAGGTAAAGGCCATTCCTTCTGTTCACTATTGTGGTGATAAGAATTATACCACCTTTAAAAGAACTGGATTTTATTAGCAAGTTTGAAATCATCACTACTTCCATTGTGCTCCTCTTTGAAGTCTATTTAAATTCTGCCTTCTAGTTAGTTAAAGTATTGTTTTCATTGTCTAATTCTTTAACATGGAAGATAGCCAACCCTGCTTCACACATAAGGTGAAATGGAAATCAGGGGGTTTTTTTTCTTGTTTTTTGTTTTTGTTTTTGTTTGGTTTTGCTTAAGAGAAACAATATATAAGTGTCTAAAAGTCTGAATTTATTCCCAAAATTTTAGGTATACACCTGTTGTGAAAATATATGTACCCTCCTTAATCTCCAGTTCCCTGTCGTTACAAGCTTGGACAAAGATTTTCGGATGCTCAGGTCCAAGGGGACTACTGTATCTGGACATGTACACACATATTCAACAACATTTCCCTTGGTCAAATTATTTCTTCTCTATAACACCTGTATTTGTATCAGAAATTGTAAAAGGTGAAAGTGTCCTTCGTAAAAGTCTGAAAAGTGTCCAGACTAAAAGTTCATTTTAGTCTGAGTCTCAAACAGAATTTTAAGGACAGATTGTAAGATTGTACCTTTGGTTCTGCCAGAGCAATCAGCACTAAGAAAATCATAGACAGACACTGGAAAATATGCACCTATATCAGGATACTAACAAAATTAGCATTTCAGACTTGGAAACTTTAGTTCTGGCTAATCTTCTCATGACACTCTCTGACAAAGAAGGAGAACCCTCTTTTTTCAGACCCAGGCGTATTTGTTCCAAGGTGCCCTCCCTGCCCCCAGTCCTGATTAAAGCTCTCTACTGGGAGTGCAGAAAGCATGTGACGTGTATGGGTGGTACAGTCATTGTAAATCTGATAACAGCTGGGGAACAAACCGTTTCCAGGCGATGTCGTTATTGCTTATGCTGTGGTACAACAATCCCTGCAGTGGGACTAAGAAAGTATATGTCGTACATATACTCATATACATTCACATACAGTTGAGCTCCCCAACACACGCTAAAAATCATCTGCTGTGAGAACAGCATTATAAGAGAGCAAGTGAGTTTGAGAGGTGGAGCTTAACCCTCCTTAAGCCAAGTTCATTAGAAGAGGTGCCCCTGTAATTAACATTAGAAATGTGCTCCATCACAAAGCATGACTTGACTTTATGCATAAACTCAAGTTGCCTCTCCCCAAGGGAGCCTCCATCAAATTCACTTGCCCACAGTTATTTTCAGCTTTTCCCAAAGTCTTCTGATCTTCAAACCTTCTCAGTCCTTCAGATATTGTATCCTGCCTCCAGATTTCACCAAATTTTATTCTCATTTCCAGAAACCTCACACATAGATCTTAGAAGAAACAGCCAGGGGACTATATCCCCAGGCGTAATTAGATGTCTGGAAGTCACCTCAGCAAGCACAGGGTGGGAAGTGGCTACAGCTCAAACAAAAGCAACCAAGAGGCAGTATTTACCGAAACTGGCTGAATACTCCACAGGATCTGATGCTCTGTTGCCCCCGTACACATGTGCACAGATGTATGTTTAATGGCATTATTAGAGTTTAATGCAAAGTTCTGTCATAGTGTTTATGCGAGTATTCATAAAAGCAAGAGCATGACAACTAATATCCACCTCATGGATTTTCTTTCACGTTATTTTTTATGTCAGCTATAACCCTTCAGAAATATAAAATAGGGAAAAATAATAACTTCAGGATCCAGTCTGGCTTAGTTAACTTTCAGTTTAATAGCTCACAAAATGTTGAGATATGTATGAGCAATTTTATTTATCATCTTGTTTTCTTCATACAAAAAAAAAAAAAAAAAACAAGTTGGATGATCAACTGCTTTCCTAAAGAGAAATGAAAGACGCAAACATATTCTCTCACTACAAAACTCCACACAGCTTGGGCATCCCTTCGCACAGATTTCATGATAGCTGATGAACCTTCTCATGGTATATCAGAACTTGGAATTTTACCTTGTGTTTTATTAATAAGGACACAAACATGTTATAACCAATACTAATATGATTTTATCTTTTTCCTTCACTTAATATTTGCTATTGAATGGAGAATGGAGAGGAAGCGAGGGGTGGGGAGGGGAGGAGGGAGGGAACTGGAGGGGGGATACAAAGTAAATAAAGTGTAATTAATAAAAAATTTTAAAAAAATATTTGCTATTTCTTCTGAAACTTTGTTTCTAAGAAAGATAGGGAAGTGTGAAGGACTAATGTATTTCAGAATTATTTTGAGTGTTTAGGAAACACTCCAAAAAGCAGAAGGAGAAAGATCTGGATTCTATAGGTGTTTTTATTCTATAGTGGAAATTATGCTCCAGATACAAGCAAAGACTTCCCATGTGTGATACTGAACATGTATGTCTCAACTCTTTTTCTCTGTCTCTTTCTCTACTGTTACTCATTAGGGTACTCTGGCCGTGCACAATCTCCCACAGTCTCTTTATAGAATTGTAAGAGTCAACAGAGGACACTGTTTTTAGAAAACATTGATAACTTTCTAAGCGCCCAGAGTGCTTTGCTTTGTGGTGAAGCGGGAGGATTATGTTAACTAAAGCACTGTTTTCCTACATTTCCCGTGTGTCACAAAGCACTACATATCTCAGAATTACTCAAGGAATCAAGGAAGGAATTCATTCAGATTGTTCCACTGGTAATCCCTCAATCAGGGCCTAATGTTCTGAACAGGCCGAAAGTGATAGATCATTCAGCAACTCAGTATAATCTGATTTCCTCTTATGTGTGGAAGTCGCCATAGAAATTATTTTGCTGCTAATAATGAAAAGCTCTAATTATGAATGGGCACGATAACTCAACACTTAGAAAGTTACCTGCCACCAATATTGACAATGTGAAATCAGTGCAATTTGGTCCAAGGTAAGAACCAAGTCCCTCTGATCTACACACACACGCACACACAAATTAATAACAGATCAATTAAAATGTCATGTTGTTCATTGTTTCATTCTTATGGCTGACTAATGAAGCCACCGCTTAACAGCTTTGATTACATATTTGAATATATTTTATAGAAACTCTGGGGATATCTTCAGGTAAGCATAATCCGAGATAATTTAATGTCATGGTGGAAGTAGCCACAGCCAGCGTATAGCTGTTGGCATTTACAGTTCCACTTTTTAATGGTAACACCTAAAAAGTAAGATACAATTTACAGCTGCTGAACTTCTTCACAACCCTCTCCTGCTTATGATTGGTATTAAAGTGGTTTTTAAAGTTTAGATGTTCCAGTTTTAGACATTTTCTTATTAATTTTGCTGACTTTCTTTGCTAGTTGGAGCTTATGAAATGTTTAAATGAATTTAATGGGTATGATGCAGTGGATTGTATATTGAAAAAGGTGAAGGAAGAAAGTCTAAGACTGACAAGCAAGAGTGGGACAGTAGGTAACTGTTCTGCATTTGGACTCTTTATGGTTTTATTAAATTTCTAAAGCAGTTGTACGCACCCCCTTCCCTTCAGAGATCAGGTAGCCGTAAGGAGAAATCAAAGGCCACAGGAAGGAGACCTGATGAATCTGGAGCACATCCAATGGGAGGGCAGGGGACGGCACACTCACTAAACATTCTAGCAGTCAAACTAAAAGTTTCACAGCTAGTACAAAAGGAAAAACCCATCAACCATTAAATGAGTTTGCCTGCCTTCACAATAAGTTAAAGAACAGCTATTGCTTCATAAGGGAGAAATGAGGAATTTGGGCCAAAAGTATTTCTTTCAACCCTTTTCAATCTAGATGACATGAACCAGACCCACCACTTTCTAATTTTCTGTGTAGTTCTGCCAAAATGAGGCAGCTGTGCTGTAGATATCAAGTTGGGGTTTTACATATTGGTCCACTTTGGAAGCTGAAAACAATGGAAAGAGCCCGGCCTCGGGATTCAGAGCCACCAGCTGTGTGAGCGTGAGCAGAGCACTGGCCCAGCTCAGCTCAGTGCTTCTGAGGGCTGAGCAAGAAACTCTCGCAGAAGGTCTTGAGCAGGTCTAGAAAGGAGCATGGTATGCAGGAAAGAGTCTCACAGTTGGTCTCAGAGCAACTTGGAGCAACTTCTGCTTTGCTTCTCCTGCACAGTCCCATCGTTAGCTCTGCCACACAAGCTGATGTTGACAAACAAGGACAGTTTTTAAGCCACTTGTGTTTTATATGTAAATAGAATGATAGCTCCCTATTCAGGTTTAAAAAGGAAACAGGGAGACAATTAAAAGCTTTAATAAAGGTGACTCACACAATGTGTTATTTATGTAAATGCTTTTATCACTTTAAATAGAAAGGTACTAATTTTTCCATGAAACTCTCCTTTTTCTTCTGTGAAGAATTTCTTTAAAAAAGCATTGTTCACACACACACACAAACACACACACATACACACACACACACACACAGAGTGACATAGATATACACATACACAGAGAGAGAGAGAGCCATTACCTTATAATTCTCTGAATCAGAAGTCTGAAATGAGTCTTACCACAGTGATTCAAGGCCTCAGCCCAGTTGATGTGGGCTAGGCGAAGATGACCTGCTTCTTTGTTCTTTCAGAACTCAAGTGTTCACTGTTTTTTATCTGTGGCCTCATTTCTCACATTTTCCAAGTTTTTGTATCTGCTCCAGTCTCATCACATTGTCATTTCTATGAATGTCCTGCTTTCCTTTCTAGTCTTCAGGACCTTCTCATTGAATCTGCCTCACGGGAACATCAAGAAAAGCCTTGTCATTTCACATGCATTTAATCAGCCTCTATGATTTCATCTACAATTTTCGTTGTTCTTTTTCTTGTAAGCTCATACATGCTGATGTTTGGAGATAAGCATTTGGGCTGCATTGTAGAGCAATTATTCTACTAGCACATAATGAGAAAAGATTAGGAGACTTCTTATTGAGAAAGGAAGGGCTTCTGAGTTTCTCTGTGCAGAAGCATTTTACAAGATTAGGGATAAAAACACCATTAGCCAATAGGAGACACCATATGATGAAGGCATAGGGCATGGCAAGTATTGTGGCAGGCTGTGGAAAGGCCTGAGGTCTGATTAAATAGACAGAATGCATAGTATCTACATGCATTGAAATACATGGACAGATGGAGAATGGGCTTTTCAGATCGGAAACTGTGTTTCATTCAGGGAAATGTGATAATAATATGTGAGCAAAAATAAAGAAAGGCAAATGTGCAGCCTGGCAAGAATTGGAGTGGGAAGTACTTGGACCAGGTTGTCACATTTGGAATCTATAGGAGTAGATCAAATAGAATAGAATCAGAAGGTAGGGCCTGGAAAAGTACATGTCTGTAGTGTCTGAGTAGGTGTTGTGTCTGAATTGTATGAAGCAAGACACAGAAAGGAGCAAGAAAGCTAGAACACAAATGATAATTTTCATTTGTGTGATCACACAATGTGGAAATAAAGGAGGAGAAAAGCATTTGGAAGGCAGAAGTAAAGAAAGTTTAAAAATAGCATGTAGAATTAGAGCAAACAAAACAAAACTAACAAGCAAACATAAAACATCGTACATTTGGCAGTTCTGATCTAAAAACACAATAATGTGCCGGTATAAGTTTGGAAGCATCTCTTCAATCATCTTATTTGTGAAACTGACCAGTTGCTTACCTGAAATAAGTCCATCTTTTGCATGCCATTCAAAAGTTAGACACTCATATCAGACCAGCCAGTACTCCAGTTAAATTCACATAATGGAATTTTCAATACATCATATAAGAATCCCATTTTAATAATTTTGTTTCAAAAGTTCCTTCCAGTGAATAAATATAAAATCAGTTCTCAGAAAAGAAAAGCATGGAGTTAGTTAGATTCTTGAAATCTCAACTCCTGTATTTCTCCCATTCTAGGACACCAGGAAAGATCAGGGGAAGAAAAATCAACCAAATGATTATGGGGGCTAGGTCCTTGTTTCTGCTCATTATTTTAAGTAAACATTTATGAATAAACCATCTAAAACAAATCATCTGAATTTTATTCATGACATCAGTGCATGAGGCAGGAGAATAAGAGTGGTGACATTGAGTCCATAGTGAAATGCAACCCATTTGTGTTAGAGGCCATGTTTTAGTCCAAAGAGTCCAACCTAGAAAGAACAGGTGATTCTTATCATTGGCTTTCAACATAATATGATATTGGATCAGTCTGAGAAAGAAATACTTGAAAATAATCTTTCCTATTTTTATATACATTTGAACATTGTTTATGCTTGGGATATATTTTCATCCATCTACACTGCAACAAGAAAAAAGAAAAAGAAAACGTAAGTGATTTGCCCAAATACCACCTCAACAGTTAACAGGGTAGAATCCTGACACCTGATGGACTATCTCGCCCTTCTTGATGTAGGCAGCTTTGTAATGGAAGCACATTGAGCAACTGAGCCAATCTAATCAGAGATTATAACTTAGTAGGCCATTTAAACCCTTTACCTCTCTGGTGTTACTTTAGAAGCCTAATTTAGTTTCAGATTTAATAAATGTCTTCAGAAAATCAAAGACCTGAAACTGTGAAGTTGGGGAATTGCTTAGCAATTCCAAGTGTTTGGGGAACAGCTAATGAGCTAATTTCTATTCATTTTAAATGCATGTGTACATAATTAATTGACAAATAAATTCTTCTGAAAATCTTCCTGGTTTATATCTTGATTTATCTTGTAGTTAGCCCTTTCCCTTAATTGATCATTTAATATTTAATAACAATACACAGTAATACAGAGTATAATGAAGTCACAACTCTTAAGTTATCAAAAGAATGTGTATCTCTTGGGCTGAAATTGCTTCAAAATGTTGTATTTATAATAAACTTGGGAAGTATAATAGTTACATGTTGCCACATTATTTGAAATTACTGGAAGTATGTGGAAATGAATTATTTCACTTGTTGTCCACCCAAATTGTAACATTAATCATTAAAGATAGCATTTTTTTAATATTAACATCAAATGAATTTTAACATTATAGTTATCATCAGCCTACATCAACTTTAAAATTGTTAGTCTTTGGAAAAATCTGAGTTATCAATATACAATTTCTATTCATTAGAAATAAACAGATCTGGGGCTGGGGATGTGGGTCAGTGGTTAGGACCGGAGTTCAATGTCCAGAATACAGATCAGCCATCTCACAAACACCTATAACCCCAGTTACAAGTGATCTGTTGTCTGTGTACCTCACACAATTGCACACGTGGAGTATGTATACACAGATGCCCAAAGAGTGAAGGACCTGTCTCAAAACTAAGTTGGAGAATAACAGAAGAGCATCTCCTCATATACAAGCATACCCACTCACCTATCTGCACATGCACACACACATGCACAAACAGAGAAATATACATCAGAAACCTCCAAATAATGTTAATCATCTATCATTATTCTGAAATGGGAATATGAAACTATCAAGGGAACTTGTACATCAAGTGACTATTATGGGAGAGAAGTCCTATTTCTTCTAATTAATAAAGAATGATGAAAAAAACAGTAAGGCAATTTTCAAATTGTACATACACATGTATAATTTAATATGATTCTAATCCCTCCATACCTCTTCACATGTCCCTCTACAAATTCAAGACTTTTCTTTATACAGTGTGTGCTGCCCATCTCTCTCTATATATGGGAATGACGTAAATGTTTTCTTTTCATTTTTTATTAATTAATTCAGTTTATACCTCAGTCGTAGGCTCTTCCCTCCTCTCCTCCCAGTTTCACTCTTCCTCACACATCACCCCTACTTTAGTACAGGGGAGTGCCCTACCCCGACACCCCAGCTCATCTATTCACATGAGGACTGAATTTGTTGTCCTCCCCCGTGGTCTGGTAGGGCAGTCCCATCACAGGGAAGTGATCAAAAGAGAGGCAACATAGTCCATGCCAGAGATATCTCCCACTCCCCTAACTAGTGGGACCACATGAGGCCTAAGATGGCCACCAACTACTTATAAGTAGAGGGCTTAGGTTCAGACCATGCATTGTTCTTGGTTGGTGCGTCAAAGTCCATATGGCCCTTGGAGCCCTGGGTCTTCTTGTGGAGATTTTGTCACCTCTAGGTCCGCTTATCCTTCCCCCCTGGTTTCCAGTAGATGTCCTATGCTTCACCAAATGTTTGGCTGTCAGTCTCAGTATCTGTCTGGAGCCTTTGTGGGTGGAGCCGCTTAGAGGACAGCTCTGGCAGGCTCCTGTCTGCAAGCATTTCAGACTATTGTTAATAGTGACAGGGTTGGCTCTCTTGGCTGGATATTCCCTCTGTTCTATCTGCTCTGTCCCTACAGGTCCAGTAGGTAGAGTAAGTTTTGGGTTGAGGTTTTCATGGGGGCGTTGGTGATCTCCTTGAGTGGGAGTCTTGTCTAGATGAAGGGTGTCCTGTTCAGGCTCATGGCCCCTGCTACTAGGAGTCTTAGCTCTAGTCCCCCTCATATCTTCCTGGAGGCTTACTCTGATTTAAGTCTGCAGCTTGTTGCAGAGATGCCCGCAGCCACTATTTCTCTTTTCTCTGTGGGCTTCTGCCCTCCCACCCCTACTTTCCAACCTTATTTCTACCTGTGCTCCCTTTTACACCATCTCTCCATTCTTCAGCCACTACCTCTGTTTATTCTATTTCCCCTTCTGAGCGAAATTTACTCCTCCTCCCCTGGACCCTCCTTGTTACTTGTACTCTTGGGGTCTGTGCATTGTAGTATGTATCCTGTACTATATGACTAAAATCAACTTCTAAGTGAGTATATACTATGTGTGTCTTTCTGGGTCTGTGTTACCTCACTCAGGATGATCTTTTCAAGTTCCATCTATTTGCCTACACATTTCTTGGTTTTAATGGCTGAGTATTGTTCTATTGTGTAAATGTACCATAGTTTCTTTACTCATGTTTCAGTTGAGAAACATCTAATTTTTTTCCAGTTTCTGGCTGTTATGAACAAAGATGCTTTGAATATAGTTGAAAAAATGTCCTGGTTGTATGACAGAGCATCTTTTGGGAATATGCCCAGAGTGGTTTAGTTGGGTCTTGAAGTAGGGCTTTTCATAGTTTTCTGAGAAAGTACTAGATTGATTTCCAAAGTGGTTTTACAAGATTTTACTCCTACCAGCAATGGAGGAGGGTTCCCCTTTCTTCACATCCTCTCCAGAATGTGTTGTCACTAGAGATTTTGATCTTAGCCATTCTGAGAGGTGTAAGATGGAATCTCAGAGTCATTTTGATTTGCATTTCTCTGGTGACAAAGGATGTTGAGCATTTCTTTAAGCAATTCTCCAACATTCGATATTCTTTTCTTAAGAATTCTCTGTTTAACTCTGTATCCCATTTTTAAGTGGATTACTTGGTTTGTTGGTGTTAAATATCTTGAGTTCATTATATATTCTGGATATTAGCCCTACTTCATAGTGGCATTGGTGAAGATCTTTTCCCAATCTGTAGACTGCCATTTCATTCTACAGATAGTGTCCTTTACTTTACATAAGCCTTTTTCAGTTTCAAGAGGTCCCATTTATTAATTTTAGATCACAGAGTCTGAGCTGTTGGTGTTCTGTTCAGGAAGTTGTCTCCTGTGCCAATGAGTTCAAGGCTCTTCTTGACCACTTTTTATTCTCACTGATTTAGTGTGTCTGGTTTTATGTTGAGGTATTTGGACTTTACTTGTGTGCAGAGTGGTAAGTATAGACCTGTTTGCATTTTTCTACATGTAGACATGCAGTCAGACCAGCACCATTTGTTGAATTTTTCCATTGTACAGTTTTGTCTCCTTTGTCAAAAATCAGGTGTCCTAGGTATGTGAGTTTATTTCTGAGTCTTCATTCAATTTCATTGATCAACCAATCTATTTCTATGCTAGGACTATGCTGTTTTAATGACTATTATGCTGTTATATTATTTATAGGATTGTTTTAGCTATTCTGGGTTTTTTATTTTTCCCTGTGAAGTTTAGAATTGTTCTTTCACAGTCTATGAAAATTTGTGTTGGTATTTTTATCAGGATTGCACTGAATCTTTGGATTGCCTTTGCTAAAATGGCCATTTTTACTAAGTTAATCCTACTCATCCATAATCATAGGAGATCTTTCTATCTTCTAGTATCTTCTTCAATTTCTTTCTTCAGATACTTGAAGTCCTTGTCATACAGGTATTTAGTTTTCATGGTTAGAGTTACATCTAGATACTTTATATTATTTGTGCCTATTTTGAAGTATGTTGTTTCCCTAATTTCTTTCTCATCCCATTTGTCATTTGTATACAGGAAGGCTACTGAGATTTTTGCATTAATTTTGTATCCAGCCCTTTGCTAAAGGAGTTTCTCAGCTACATGGGTTCGCTGGTGGATTTTGGGGGGTTATTTCTGGATATTATTGTATCTGTGTGTAAATGTAATTTCATTTTCTCAAAGGAGGGGATGAGATGAGAGCCATTTCCAAGCTTTTCTAGCTCTTTCTGAACACTCGACGGCTGGCTGCTTAAATTCAGCTGCTCTGGCCTAAACTGCTCACCAAACTGACTGATTCAAACTGGCTTCTTTTGGTTTCCAGTTGAATTGCTCTGCCTGGCCTCAAACTAATTTGGCAATATGTTTTAATCTTCTGGCTCCTTCTCATTCTCTGGGTTGTTGTGTGTTGACTTGTGATGTAGCTTGTTCTTTCTGCAACTTGTCTTTGTAAAACTGCCCCATAACAAACTCTATCTATAATCTCTCTCTCCCTCTCCTTCAACCTATATTTCTCTCTCTCTCTCTCTCTCTGTGTGTGTGTGTGTGTGTGTGTGTGTGTGTCTCTCTGTATCTCTTTCTGTCTCTCTCTTTTTCTCCCCTCCCCCTGTGCTGCTCTCAAGTATCCTCTCTTTCCTGTCCTATGCTCTTAAGACTTGGGTGTATCCTATCTCACTCATTCTGTCAAACCTTTCTCTGATTCATCTCTTTGTCTGCCCCTCAATTAGATGTCACATTTAAACAATCCTGCTTCCTTCTATAAACTAATCTTACCTTTGTTGTTTGGGATTACAGGTGTTAACTAAGGACATGTCTACATTCCACCCAGATCATACTGCAGTCCAGAGCATGTCTACATTTCAGCTGAATCAGGTAGACATAGAAGGTCTTTGGATGTGATTCCTTGCCAAGGCAAGCATGTTGCTAGATTAAAATTACTCTACAAAGCCCATTATTGGAGCACAGGACTCTTTTGCTGTATCTTCAAAAATGACTGATTCTTGCTCTCCCAGTAGCTACTGACTGTCAGTATCCCTTGGAATGGGTATGGTTTGGGGATCATGTATGCCATGGTTTGACTGTCCTGATACTAGACACATCTTGTACAGGTAATCATGGCTGCTGTAATTCATGAATGTGATATCCATGTCATGTGCAAAATAAAGCATTTTATAATACTGCTTCTTACATTTTCGTCTGTCTTGATTCTTACACTTTCATCTGTCTCTTCTTCAGTAATGTTTTCTGATCCTTGGTAAGGGAAAGTTAATACTGATATTCTGTTTAGAGATAAGCATTTGTATTATTTATTTCAGAACTTTGATCATTTGCTTGTCTCTCTATTGACTGCTTCCCACTGAATAAAGAAACTTCTATCACCAAGGTGGAGAACAACTTGGATATAAGGCTATAAATAGAAATATTTAGAAAGCACTTTGTTGAAGTGCTTTAGCAGACTAAAAATAGCAGGTTCTACCCTATAACCTCGGATCTACTCAACTCTGGGTTGACTATCATCCAGGGCATGTGTGTGAAGAATGTAATAGCCCTGCGCTATTGCACCCGTAAGAATATCTTACCTGGGAGGTTGGAATTATAGTGTGCTGATTATAGCATAGGTGTCACCATTGATGTGTTGTTTGCCCTGTCAGTCTGTAGAACACCTTCTAGCTTCATAGAAGCTAGTCAACAGGGAGGAAGTTTGCTCATCTGATTGAGACTGTGTTCTCTGTGTCAAGCAGTTAAAGTGTGTGGCACCTTCAACAAAGAGTTTTATCATGTAATTATGATGGACATCAATATCAATGGCAAGAACCTACAAGGCTTTGGAGACCTCTGGGGTATTCCTGATTCTCCACACATTACAGTGCAGTTTTCTTCCATTAACTTAGCCATGTTGTCATGGGACACATGTCTACCATTCAGTCTAATCACGGTAGAACTCACTTTCAAATGTTATTTTGAACTTAGTTTACTTAACACGTGTGTTACCATAATAGTTTCTCGTGTATCTTTAACTTTGGTTAACCTACTCACGGACTCTTCCATAACCCGAGCCAGCCACTTTCCTCCCAGCTCAACACTTTAACCTTCAATATTCCTCTATTCTTCAATTTTGCATACATTGTGCTGTCCTCTACTATTTTTAAAGTTGGATTACATGCTAGTAATTTTCCAAATAGGTTTTCATAACCATGTTTTTGGAGTTAGCATTTCTGATTATTTTCAGTTTTCTTCCATGCTCCCAAAACAAGGCATGCTTAAACTTTTCAACCCCAGTATCCTGCTCCTTTACCTCCAATTGGCATATCATCTACCCTTTCTTCATTATTGTACACTACCCCCAAGAAAGGTTCCTTTCTAGTTTCCTAGCTTCTACTTTTGTTCCAAGTTTAAAAGACCAAATAAATAAATAAACAAGTAAATAAATAAATGAAAAACAATCTAGAAACTGCAGATTGTGTATAAGAGAGAACAAGTGGCCTTTGTGTTTCTGAACCTGTCACCACACTCAATATTTTTTCCAGATTAAGTTACCTGCAAATTTCATGATTTAATTCTTTATAGGTTAATAATATTCCATTGTGTATAGTACTGCTTCTTTTTTAATTTATCTGTTGAGGAACATTTAGGTTGATTCAATTTTACAGATAATCTTTGGAACAGAGTATCAATATCTAAGGATATAAACATATTAGGTACATTCCATTGAGTGGTAACAAAACATTTCTAATTATACATTTTTTTAGAAACTTCTAGGCTTACTTTCAAAGTATAAGACAATATTTTCAAAGATACTGTTTTATTTTTCCCTTGTTTAATATTCGAAGATCTTGGCCACTTGGTGGTGGCATGCACCTATAATCCCAGCATTCTTGGAGACAGAGACAGGTGGATTTTTATGAGTTTGAGGCTAGCCTGATCTACAAAGTGAGTTCAGGACATCCAAAGCTACACAGAGAAACCCTGTCTCAGAAAAAAGAAAACAAACAAACAAACAAACAACAACAACAAAACAACAAGATCTTAAGAGCTGATGTGTCTTTAAAGTGCTGTATTCTATGAAAGGTCCCTTTCAAAGACACAAAATATAACCATGAATTGACATCGCTTGGAAAGGAATTTTATTTAAGGGGGAAATGTTATCACAGCTGGTTTTATCTTACATTGAAAAAGTATGAATTTAAGAAAATAATTTAGAAGCTGGGTATGGTGGTGTGCTTCTGTAATTCCAGCATCAGGGAGGCAGAGGCAGGTGGTTCTCTGAGTTCAAGGCCAGTCTGATTACAAAGTGAGTCCAAGGCAGCCAAGGCTAAACAGACAAACCTTGTCTCAACAGACAAAAACAGAAACAAAACAAAACACAAATGGAAAGAATTCTTCCTTTTAGCAGATATAAGCTGCTATCTTGTAAAGCGGACATTCCTCTATTGGATGGGCTCTTCTGTTGTATATATGTCCATCCCAATGTTTCTCTTTACAGGACAGTTGTTTTTTTTTTTTTTTTTAACAATCACCAGGTAAAGCTTAAGGGTGGGTATCAGTAGTCTGTCTCCTCCCACATAGACCTATAAGATATGACGTGAGTGACCCCAAAAACTCTACCCCAAAAGAGTATACGTGAGTGACCCCAAAAACTCTACCAGGGAACTCCTACAGCTGATAAACACCTTCAGCAAAGTGGCCGGATATAAAATTAACTCAAAAAAATCAGTAGCACTCCTGTATACAAAAGAAAAAAGGGCTGAGAAAAAAATTAGAGAAACAACACCATTCACAATAGCCACAAAGGACATAAAGTACCTTGGCGTAACCCTAACCAAGCAAGTCAAAGACTTGTATGAAAAAAATTTCAAGTCTCTGAAGAAAGAATTAGAGGAAGATATGAGAAGATGGAAAGATCTCCCATGCTCATGGCTTGGCAGGATTAACATAGTAAAAATGGCCATCTTACCAAAAACAATCTACAGATTTAATGCAATTCCCATCAAATTGCCAACACAATTCTTTACAGACCTGGAAAGAAAAATTCTCAACTTCGTATGGAATAACAAGAAACCGAGAATTGCTAAAACAATCCTCTACAATAAAAGATCTTCTGGAGGTAGCTCCATCCCTGATCTCAAGCTGTACTATAGAGCAACAGTTATAAAAACTGCATGGTACTGGCATAGAAACAGAATTGTGGATCAATGGAATCGAACAGAAGACCCAGAAATAAACCCACACACTTACGGACACCTGATTTTTGACAAAGATGCCAAAACCATACAATGGAAAAAAGATAGCATCTTCAACAAATGGTGGTGGTCCAACTGGATGTCTGCATGTAGAAAAATGAAAATAGATCCATACTTATCACCCTGCACAAAACTGAAGTCCAAGTGGATCAAAGACCTCAACATAAAACCAGACACATTAAATCGGCTAGAAAAAAAAAGTGGGGAATACCCTAGAACTCATTGGTACAGGAGAAAACTTCCTGAACAGAACACCAACAGCACAGGCTCTAAGAGCAACAATCAATAAATGGGACCTCATGAAATTGAAAAGCTTCTGTAAAGCAAAGGACACCGTCATCAAAACAAAGCGACTGCCTACAGATTGGGAAAGAATCATCACCAACCCTCTATCTGACAGAGGACTCATATCCAATATATATAAAGAACTAAACAAGCTGAAAAGCAACAAACCAAGAAATCCACTTAAAAAATGGGGAACAGAGCTAAAGAGAGAATTCTCTGCAGAGGAATATCGAATGGCAGAGAAGCACTTAAAGAAATGCTCAACCTCATTAGCCATTAGGGAAATGCAAATCAAAACAACCCTGAGATTTCACCTTACACCCATCAGAATGGCCAAGATGAAAATCTCAAGGGACAACACATGCTCGAGAGGTTGTGGAGAAAGGGGAACCCTCCTCCACTGCTGGTAGGAATGTAAACTGGTACAACCACTCTGGAAATCAATCTGGCGCTTTCTCAGACAACTAGGAATAGCGCTTCCTCAAGATCCAGCCATACCACTCCTAGGCATATACCCAAAAGAGGCTCAAGTACACAAAAAGGACATTTGTTCAACCATGTTTGTAGCAGCTTTATTTGTAATAGCCAGAAGCTGGAAACAACCCAGATGCCCCTCAACTGAAGAATGGATGCAGAAACTGTGGTACATCTATACAATGGAGTATTACTCAGCAATGAAAAATAAGGAAATCATGAAATTTGCAGGTAAATGGTGGGACCTGGAAAGGATCATCCTGAGTGAGTTGACCCAGAAGCAAAAAGACACTCACGGTATATACTCACTCATATAAACCTACAATATAGAATAAACCCACTAAAAGCTGTACATCTAAACAAACTAAGCAAAAGAGAGGACCCTAACTAAAATGTTCAAACCCCATCCTAAAAGGCAAAGAGGATGGACATCAGAAGAAAACAAAAATAGGAAACAACCTCGGAACCCGCTACAGAGGGCCTCTGAAAGCCAGAAGAAAACAGGAAACAACCTTGAAACCTGCCACAGAGGGCCTCTGAAAGCCTCTGCCCTGCAGACTATCAAAGCAGATGCTGAGCCTGATGGCCAACTGATGGGCAGAGTGAATGGAATTTTATGTAAGAAGTGGGAAATAGTAAGAGCTGGAGGGAATGGGAACTCCACAAGCAGAGCAACAGAACAAGATAATTTGAACACAGGGAACTTCCCAGAGACTCATACTCCAACCAAGGACTATTCGTGGAGATGACCTGGAACCCCTGCACAGATGTAGCCCATGGCAGTTCAGTGTCCAAGTGGGTTCCATAGTAATGGGAACAGGGACTGCCTCTGACATAATCTGATTGGCCTGCTCGTTGATCACCTCCCCCTGAGGGGGGAGCAGCCTTACCAGGCCACAATAGAGGACAATGCCGCCACTTTTGATGAGAACTGATAGACTAAGATCAGAAAGAAGAGGAGAACCTCCCCTATCAGTGGACTTGGGGAGTGGCATGCATGCAAAAAGGGGAGGGAGGGTGGGATCGGCAGGGGAGGAGGGAGGGGCTTATGGGGGGATACAAAATGAATAAAGTGTAATTAATAAAAGTAATAATAATAATATTAAAAATAAATTAATTAATTAATTAAAAAAAACAATCACCATGTAAAGCTTAAGGGTGGGTATCAGTAGTCTGTCTCCTCCCACATAGACCTATAAGATATGACAAAAATAATGAAGTCTATACACCTAAAGAAGATAAACAACAAAGAGGACCTGGGGAAGATGATCAATCCTTACTTAGAAAGACAAATGAGATGGACATTGGATGTAGGAGAAAACAACAGGACAGGAGCCTACCACAGAGGGCCTCTGAAGGACTCTACCCAGCAGTTCTTAAAGCCAGCCTCTCACGGGTAATGATCAGCCTGCTCTGGTTTCAAAGTCAGTGGGTACCCAACTTTCAAGATTTAGGGATTGAAATATGAATTTATCTAGGCATCTGCAGTGGGTCAGTAAAGAGAGGAGAGGAACCTGCTTGAAAGTTAGGAAGGTCTTACTATCTCCCACTTCTTTTGTAAGATTCCCGGCACTTTGCCCAAAGTTTGGCTATGAGTCTCAGTATCTGCCTTGATACCATGCAGGCTAGAGATTTTCAGAGGCCTTCTGTGGTAGGCTCCTGACCTGTTCCTGTTTTCTCCCCCTTCCGATGTCCATCTTCTTTGTCTTTCTGAATGGGGATGAGAGGACAGGAGCTCAAAAGGACAGCAACAGATCCAAAAAGTCTGGGCACAGGGGTATTTTCTGAAACTGATACTCCAGCCAAGGACTACTCATGGAGATGGCCTGGAACCTCTGCAATGACATAGCCTATGGCAGTTTAGTGTCCAAATGGTTTCCATAGTAATAGGGACAGGGACTGTCTCTGACATGAACTGATTGGCCTGTTTTTTTGATCACCTCCCCCCTGAAGGAGGAACTGCCTTACCAGGCCATAGAAGAAGACAATGCACCCAGTCCTGATGAGATCTATTAGACTAGGATCAGAGGGAAGGGTAGGAGAACCTCCCTTATCAGTGGACTGGGAGAGGGTTGGATTGGGAGGGAAGAAGGGTGGGAGGTACAGGGGGGATACAAAGTGAATAAACTGTAATTAATAAAAATAAAAATAATTTAAAAAAGAAAGTTAGGAAAGAAATCTTGGAATAAGTTGAAGCTCCATCAAACTAAAAGACATTCCCTTTGACAGAGAGAAGAGAGTGGCGTCAAGGGGCCATAGATCAAAATATAGGGACTCAAATGTGCAACTGAGAATTTTCCAAAAAGTTGGACCAGAAAAAAACAAAATGAAGCGAGGTTTGCAAGGAGTCAGAACAGAGAGTGCAGACGCAGGATGGGGTCATTCCAGACAAAGAGTGCAGGAACTTTTATATCTTCTTTTCTATTAATCTATTTTATGTTTTTGTATACTCCGTGCCTCTTAGAAAGCCAGTTGAAAGAAAGTGGATGCTTCAAAGCGAATGAAGGTCCTTGGTGTCTTTGTAAACTGGCAAAGTTACTCATTTGAGTAACTTGTGTAACTTCTTGGTTTTTATGAACTAAAATCTTCTGAGAATGCGATGAGCCTGGAGAAAATAACCTCACTGTTGTTAAAAACCTTGTTAGAAATTGCCCATGAAAGGTCAGTTTAATAATAAACTGTTCAACCAATCTAATGTTACATTCAGTAATAAATCACAAAATCAATTCTATGGATATTGAAATTATCTTCAGATGGCAAGTGAAACACTTTTAAAGAAGTGATACAGCATGCTGCCTGTCCCACAGCTCCTCGTAATGTGTCTTAGAAACTGTGTACATGGCTTTGTCTCGTGCCTCAGGCAGAACCCACATAAGATCAGTCTAATTATAAGAAGCTGAGAAACATAAATGCAGCTCCAGATTGTCATGTGCTTAGCTTGTATACAGACCTTTTGAGAGAAAGAAAAAAAAAAGCTTGACATTGGAAGACAGCTATCTGTTCCTCATCCAAAAACTAAAATGTGCATATAAATATACTGTTCAATAAAAAGATTGACTGCAAGTTACAATCACGGCAAGTATATTGAACAGCAATGCTTCCCAGGTGGCACTATACCTGACCATGGCCTCTGTGTTTAGTAGCTGGGATTGGAAGCATTTACTGGATAGATCATGCTAGATATAAACTGTGTTTGACTAAACACAAAAGGCAGTTGTGAAAGAAACAATGATCTATGAGGGAGATTGAATACACTGTGAAAGCAAAAGGCTGATCATATGGTGAAGAAAATGAATTTCATCCAGCAGGAGATTTTGAAAGTAGGAGCTTCATGTTCAAATCCTTAAAAGTATCCTTTTTTTGGACAGCTTTGCCAGTAAAAACATACTGGCAAGTGCAAAACAAGAGTTACAGAGACAGAAGACATGAACTTCCCTCATTTTCTATATTAAAGCATAGAGACACGGTAATCATGCGAAGTCTCCAAGGAGCAATTGTGTCAGCACTCAGCTGTTACATTTTCTGTCTGGAATACATGGTGTGTATATGCTCTGCTTTCTTATATTCTGGAAGTGACAACGTCAGACCTGGCTATATTCATATATAACGAGATCCATTTAAAATTGTTTCCCCAGCATCAAGGGTGACGCACATTTCAATCATAATCTCTTCTTATACAGTAAAATGCAAATTTATCAGTAAACGTATTCAAGATGATAATTTTATTCTAAAAGGCAGTGATTTATTGTCCTAAAGGGTATGATGCTTAAAAAGCTAGCACTGAACAAATGGTACTCTTGTGAGGGATGTATCAAAATTTCTATACAACATTATTACTCACATAGGGAAAATGCATTATTCCATTAGTAGCTTTAACATAATTTCAACGACATCAGTAAAATTTGCTTTTAAATGAGTCTAGGAATACTAAAATGAGGCTTAATATACAGAAGTCTATGAATAAAATACCATTTCTATTAATTTGAGAAATTTATTTTCCAAAAAATACTTGAAGTTTTTCTTTTCTATTTCTTTTCATTTCTCTTACATAAGTTAATTAAAAGAACAAAAGGTGGGGAAATGCTTTGTGCATCTTTTCCTTTTTTTGCTCTGTTTCCTAGAAATTCTGTAAGAAAATATATTAGGCAATGTTTAAACCAGCTATGAGATAGACCCAGGAAGGCAGTCAGTCGTTTAGTGAACAAAGTGTCAGATAAACATATATAATTAGTTAGTTTAGAGATGCTGGGATGGCAAACATCTACACTTCTCACACAACCCAGTGTACATATGTTCTCCAAAATCTTTCCATGAAAATTGAGGATTACTTTTTATACTTAAAACCGTCACGTTTGTTCAACACATGAATATGTACGTATGCTGAGTTTTGTTGACATTTAGTCCATAATCTAAATCATATGTACTATAAATGAATAGGAGAAGGATTAATAGCAGCAAACAAAATGAATGATAACAATCACTGTGTCAAAAAAAAAATGGCTGTGTCTGGATAAGCTAGGATCAGATGGAAGAGGAGGCGGACCTCCGTATCGGTGGACTTAGAGGGACATAGGAGGAGATGAGGGAAGGAGGGTAGGATTGAAAGGGGAGGAGGGAGGGGGCTACAGCTAGGATACAAAGTGAATAAACTATAATTAATATAAAAATAAAAATTTAATTAAAAAAATCACTGTGTCCATACAATAAATGAGTACACATATAAAAATCTAAAAGACAAAGTACATGATGTTGTCAATTATAAATAAGGTGAGTTTGTTAAAAAAAAAAAAAAATCTCCAAAAAGAGAAAGAATGTGAGTAGATGGAAGTGCTTTAGGTTTATGCTAAAAATAGTACCAATGCTCGCTGCTTATCTTCCTCATTGATTTAGATATTGGTTGAGGGTTGGCGGAAAACTTTAACGGTACATGTGGTAAAATGGTTGCACTGGGTAATAATGATCACTTTAATTTTTTTAAGGAGCTTCCAGAGTTGGAAAGCACAATGCAAGTGACATCATATATAGTACATCTCAAGTTTATTGGGAAAAGAGATAAACTGTCCCATTAGTGAACTTTTTGGTATAGACCAAACTAGTCAAAAATAAATATGTAGTAAGATGCCTAAAGGGAAAAAAGGAAATATTTATCATGCTTTCCTTATACTAAAGGTAGATGACATGCTTACTTCTGTTATTTTTTTTCTGTTAGTTCACACTGAAACTTTTTATTTGATTGTTTGTTCATTTCAGATGGGATATCACACCAGCCCATCTGACCTTGGTCTCATTCTGCAGCCCAAGTAGACCACTACCTCTATGGTGTTGCCTAGTGTAAGCTGGGACTACAAATGTGTACTAACAAGCCCAGCCGCATGCTTGTGTGTGGTCTTCCTAAACAGTCTGCAGCTACAGAGTATTTATGGAGCAAGTAAAGAAATAAATGACCTTAGAAATCCAACTGGCTTCTAAGTGAAAGTAAAATCATGTACTGAACAGGCTTTCATGTGAATACTCAATGTGATCAGTTTACTGGGTGAATCCTTTTGGGGTAATATAAACATTTTGACAGACAAACTGTACATGAAAATGAATAGGCATCACATACTTTTTTTTTTTTTACCAGTTATAATCCTATGTGCCAAATTAAATATTAGGCCTTCCTATAAATGATGGCAAAGTATGTATTTTAATCAGAACCAGGAATTTCTATGAATAAGACCTCACAAACTATGCTGACTTGAGAAAAACATATTGAATAACTATTTAAATAACTAACTCAATATCTCCAGTTTTGTTAAGCAATTATCACTTCATCAATTGAATCTACTATTAATCATTTAACCAAACACATATGCACATAAATCATCAAAAATAAGCATTATGATACCTAGAAAAATATAAAACAATTCATACTAGAGAAAACATCAAGGAATTCTGGTTATGCTAAACCCAATCCTACATACATTTTTTTGGCAAAGACTCAAGCACTCTTTTAAAAATTTGATTGTAACTTTCCCTTAAGAACAAAAATGAGTTAAGTCCTAATTTATTTAATAGGAGTTGATTTCATAGTATGGGAAAATCTCCATATTTGCTTAAGAAAATTGAACAGTGTTAAAGATGCACAATTAACAAACTAATTAAAATTACTTTAAGACTGTTATGGATAAAAGCAGAATTAGTATGTATTATGATTGAATATCAATGCCAAGAGACTGCAAAGTTATGAGACAGCTGGCTATTTTCATTTATCCACCTTGTCATGTAATTAATTGGATGAGTATATAAATGGAAAATGTGGTATGGTGACAGCCCTATCTGAGCAGATGGTACATGCTTTCACAGCTCTAAGAATGTACATCGTTAATTTATTTTATTTAGTTTTACGTTCCTCTCACAAGCTGTGTGTGAGAATAATATGAACAGTGGCACTGAGACGGCCCTGAATATGCACAGCCAACTCACCTGACTTTTTCATTCCTTAAATGTTACTGTGAATTCAACACAGGCAGGTGCTCTCCAAGGTGCTAGAATTCACACCATGAACAAAACAAACTGATCTCTGTCTTTATCATGTTGAAAGCAATGGTAGAAAAAAAGGATTAAAATATGATAGGTTATTCATGTGTGTGTGTGAGAGAGAGAGAGAGTGCTCACGTGCTCACGCATGCATTCACACACACAGAAAGGAGAAAGGAGCAAAAGGGAAGAAATAAGGAAATACTAGAGATCACTCTTTATTCAAAACACCTAAACAAAGCCAAAATTTATCTGACAGAACCATTCTAAAAAAAAAAAAAAAAAAAAAAGTTCAGCATCTTGGCTCAGTTTCAGAGCTCGTGACGCTTACACAACATGAGAAATCCAGTCTAGCAGAAGGGAGGATCCTGGGGACAGGGAAATGAAAGGTGGTTGGGTGTCATTGTTCATCCTTTGTTTTCTTGTACAAGATAAAACAGTCAAATTTTATATTTGGATCATTTAAAGCATTGGGTTTACAACTGGATAAATAGTATGGCAGACCATTGAGGATCATTGTAGCCACAGACTTGAAACATCATCAGCAGATGCAGGAGTTGGAAGGCAAGAGCGTAAGATGGTGGGAAACAAGCAGGCAGTGGGGGAAGTGATGTGAAAGGAGCTGACTTGGCATGTGTTTAACAACTCAGGTAACATTTTATATATATGGATGTATAGTCTCTAAATATGAATTCTTGGTAGAGTAGCTGCATAAATATGGTTGCCTTTTCTACAGTGGAATGTCCAATGACTAGAAGATCTTTAAACTTCCTCACAACGTTTTTCACTTTTCTAAGAGGGACGATACCAAAGAAACTCTAAATTAACTTTATTATATGAACATGAAAGTGTGTTATTTTCTCATTCTTATGCATTCCGATGAGGCACATCTTATAAAAATAGTAAAAAACTAGAAGCTAGGACCGTGCAGAAATAAAACGCAGGCGACATTCTGGAAGCCTGATGTAACATTATTGATGGGGATGTGAGCTCTCTTGCTTTTCTCTTTGGGCCTTTGCTTTCTCCTGTGACGCATACAAACGAGAACTGCTCATGACCTAGGAGAATTGAAGAAGCAACACTCAAATTAAGAATCAACTTGGCCTCTCTTACAGTAGAAGTTACTTTGGATAAAATAAATTCTTTACCAAGATAATATGACTCTTGAATAATGTGTCAACATCTCTCTTCCACCATTATTTCTGTATTTCTTTTGTTTTCTTCCCTACAGTGACTGATATTTTTCTCATGTACTCAAATATAGGGGTGGTTTTTGCCTCCATTTTGGCAAGCAGAGAGATGATTTTGGATAAGTATTTTTATCTCCAAAACATGACAAGAAATTATTTTATTGGAATTAAATTTGGATCTACCATGGTTTCTATATTTTCACATTTAGCAATTCACATAATGTTATAGAGCATTTTATTTGTACAAAGTACTGTCTTGTTTATTATCATTTGGACCCATTATAAGCAGAACAATTTCCATATATCACTGCTAATCTTGGTGCTCATGAAGAACTCTGAAGATCAGTTTCTTTGCAAAAACTGACAAGGAAGCTGTACTTGATCAAAAGTCTCTGGGCCTGAGTCTTCTGACATCTTTTGGCTCCTGTCTAGATTCATATGCTAAGCCAGATGTCATAGAAGTGCCCAGAAGAAGACTACCTCCCCACCTTCTGGAAACAGTCTCTGTAGCACTGAAGCACAAACATCTACCCTTTTTCTTTAACCATATCAAAAGCCACATACAACATGTTTAATAATTCAGACTTCGTAAGCCTCCTTTCATCACACTCTTTACCATATTTAACCCAATATGCACAGATTAATTTTCTACATTTAAGGTATAACAGACTAAAGAAAAACATTTATATGCAGTGAATTTGTATTTTTAGCTTTGGAACATGTGTGTACACTTTAAATTAAATATCTACATTTTTAAACATCAGTCTTGAAACTTGTACTCAGTTTATAATTCAAAACTTAGTTTCCTTTGTTATTCTAGAAATTGTTAATAGTGGAAAAAAACCCATTTAAATTTTCTTTCAGTTGCACTGTTTTATAGTGAAATAAATGAACTACAAAATATTTAGGATATAAAAAAGTAGAAAATAAAGACTTTATGTAAACTAAATGTCATCTGAAAAGAACCTATGAAAAAGACTCAACTCTGCTAGTCTAAGACTGTTCTTTCATGTAGTACTAACTCACACGGGTATTCTCACATTCAGCAGAGAAATGTTACCATAGCAGAATAATTACAGTAACACCCAATGTCTCTGACCTTCAATTTATAACCCAATGGCAAAAGCCTACCATACCAAGTTTATACATTACAAGGAAACCATTTTTAAAGCCATAATTTTCAGACATAAAAAACTTACTTCTAAAAAAACAATGTCATATTTAAAATTGTTTCAGAAAAAGCAGACTGGAGTCTGGGAAGAGTTGGTGAGTTGGTTCAGTAAATAAGAATGTTTTCTGTACAGCCATGCAACCTTATTTTGAATCTCTAGCATTCATATAAAATGATGCATTCATATAAGCTTATAAACTTATAAGCTAAGTTCACTGAACCTTAACTATAACACAGTGAGGGGTAGGGATGGATAATTATTGGGACTTAGTGACTGCTAGCTTAGCTACAGTTTAAGAGGAAACTCAACATAAGAAAATAAGAAAGACGCAGTAATAGATATTTTATCTTGTTTTACCTTTTAAAATTACATCTAGTGTAATATTTATATTACAAATTTGTGTGACACTACCTCCCTTGTCTCCTCCTCTTTCCCCTCTGTCAGTATTTTTTTTAATCCCATATTACTGAAGGATCACACCAGGTCTGTAAAATTCTACATAAGTGCTCTATCTTTGACTACATTTCTAGAACATTTTAAGTTTTTTAAAAAAATTTTAAACATTCATTATTATTATTATTTACTGTTTTTCACTTTGTATCCCAGTTGTAGCCCCCTCTAGCATCTCCTCCCAGTCCTACCCTCTCTCCCTCTTCCTCCACTATCTTTCTTCCCTGATCCACTGACAGAGAAAGTCCTCCTCTCCTACTGTCTGGCCTAGCTTATCAGGTCCCATCAGGACTGCCTGGATTTTCGTCCTCTATGGGATGGCTAGGTTGCCCCACCAGGGAGAAGTGATCAAGGAGCAGGCAACCTAGTTCATGTCAGAGACTGTCTCTTCTCCCCTTACTAGGGAACCCACATGGAGACTGAGCTGTCTATGTGCTACATCTGAGCAGGATGTGTAAGTCTGCTTTTCGTATGGTCTTTGGTCGATGCATAAGTCTCAGCAGTCACCCTGGGCCTTGCATTTTTTTTCTTTGTTGGTCTTGTTGTGGCTCCTGTTCCTCTTCTCCACCTTGGTCCTTTTATATCTCCCTTCTTCTGTGGGACTCCCTGGTCTCTGTCCGAAGTTTGGCTGTGAGTCTCTGCATCTGCTTTGATCCTCTGCTGATTGGAGTCTTTTAGAGAACATCTGTGTTAGGCTCCCATCCTGTTCCCTGTCTTCTACTGCTTCCGGTGTTTATCGTATTTTCCCTTCTGAATGAGAATTAAGCTTCACCCCAAGGATCCTCCTTGTTGTTTAGCTTCTTTATGCCTGTAGATTTTAGTATATATGTCCTATATAATATGGCTTATATCCACTTATAAGTTAGTATATACCATGTGTGTCTCTCTCCTTTTAGAATACCTCACTCAGAATGGGCATTTCTAGTTCCCACCATTTGCCTGAAAATTTCATGATTTCCTTGTCTTTGATAGCTGAGTAGTATTACATTGTATAAATGTAGCACAATTTCTGTATCCATTCTTCAGCTGAGGGACATCTGGGTTGTTTCCAGGTTCTGGCTATTATGAATTAAACTTTTAAAATAAGACCTCTATATATTTCTGAGTCTCACCTTAGTCATTCTATCCTATGGCCTCACCTACCCACTTTCATCAAATGATTTTGCATATCATCCTCAGGATACACCAAATCTATTAATTCAAACACATAATTTCTTATTGAATGATGCAGTCCGATGTGAAAAAAAAAAGTATTCAGACATTCATGATCCATACCATTGAAGCCTTGAGTGTCACCATGTCCAGAGAAAGCTTGATTGCCCATTTGACTAGAAAACTATCTTTATATGATCAGATTATTTTCATTACCTCAATTACATAGCACATATCCTTATATTAAAAAAAGTACAACATTTCACATATACAAAAGAAAAAGAGATAGGAAGATGCGAAGGATATTTGGAAATGCTTATATTTAATTTTAGAGTGATTCAGGCCCTTACAAGGGAACTAAAGAAAGAAACTTATTATTGGGATAATTTCAGACATTGGTTTAAAATTCTGGAAACCAAAATGTTGTGAAATGAAGTCTTTGTTGCTTGGAGCTGAACACAAAACTGCATAAGCAGGAGGTAAGATTTAATAGTGTGTCATGGATTGTTAACCACTAACTCAGCCTATTAGTTAGTCAACCTTACAGTTTATTATAATCTCTCCAAGAACCTGATGTGTTCATGTCTAAGGTCTATCTCAAAAGTTTCCTATTCAATGTTTTGAGTGGGTGTGATGGTTGATTTACAATCACCATGAAAGCAGACCTATGAGGTTGTTTATGCTGTGCTGCATAGACTGGGCTAACTGAGGCGGAAAAGCCCGCCTCAACTTTGGCATGATTATGTGGGTTTAGGTCTTAGACTGAATAAACAGGAGGAAGAAAGTTCAGCACCTCCATCTATTTCTCTCTAACTGCAGATGCAAAGGGAGCAGCCGTTGGCATTCCCACCTCCATGCTTTTCCCAGCACCATGGACTGCACCATCAATATGCCAGCCAACATAGGCACTTCCTTCCTCATTGGTTATTTATACAGTGTTCTGCCTGCCTGTGTGCCTGCCATGAAGAGGGCTCCACATCCCATTACAAGCGGTTATGAACAACCATGTGGTTGCTGGGAACTGAACTCAAGACCTTTGGAAGAGCACCCAGTGCTCTTAACCTCTGAGTCATACCTCCAGCTCTACTTCCTTCTTTAAATTGCCTTTGTCATGGCCTTTTATCATTGCTCTGAGAAAAGTAGTTAATATCATTGACTAGTAACCTGAATTTTTAATAAGTTCTTATCACTACAATTTAAAATCCTCTAGAATGCTAGGATTAAGTTTTAGCTTATATAAAGAAATATATCTGTGCAGGGGTTCTAGGTTATCTCCATGCATGGTACTTGGTTGGAGTATGAGTCTCTGGGAAGACCCCTGTGTTCAAATTTTCTGGTTCTATTGCTCTCCTTGTGGTGTACCTGTCCTCTCCAGATCTTACTATTTCCCACTTCTTTCATAAGATTCCCTGCACTTTGCCCAACAGTTGGCAATAAGTCTCAGTGTCTGCTTTGATAGTCTGCAGGGCAGAGGCTTTCGGAGGCCCTCTGTGGCAGGTTCCTAGGTTGATTCTTGTTTTCTTCTTCTTCTGATGTCTATCTTCTTTGCCTTTCAGGATGGGGATTGAGTGTTTTAGTCAGGGTCCTCTCTCTTAATTAGTTTCTTTAGATGTACAGGTTTTAGTAGATTTATCCTATGTTATATGTCCATGGCAGTGTAGTGTCCAAGTGGGTTACATAGTAATGGGAAGAGGTACTGACATAATCTGATAGGCCTGTTCTTTGATCACCTCCCCCTGAGGGGGGAGAAGCCTTACCACGCCACAGAAGATGACAATGCAGCCATTCCTGATGTGATCTAATAGACTAAGATCAGAAGGAAGGAGAGGAGGATCTCCCCTATCAGTGGACTTGGGGAGGGCCATGCTCAAAGAAGGGGAAAGGGGGATGGGACCAGGAGGGGAAGAGAGAGGGGCTTATGGGGGGATAATAATAATAAATAAATAATAAATAATAATATTAATAATAAATAATAATAATAAAAGAAATACAGTTCTATTTCTATATGAAAAATCATAATTTGTGATATATATTTGATAGTCTGTAGGGAATTTAGAATGGATCTTGGAATGTCAGAACACAAGGAAAAACATTCAGCGTGCACAAGGCTATGTTGACATAAATGTATTTATTGACTTAGGCCCAGATGTTCAAGCTAGGGCCTGTCATAATGAACTGTTCGTATTGTTTCTGGAGTGAACTTCAGGCATGACCACAACCTAAATTGGAGTAGAATTGTAAAAGAATTTTAACAGACTATTGAGCAAAGGTCTCATGATTCTCCAAGCCTGTAGAACACACTATTTGATCACTTAATCAGAAAGCCCTTGTTTCCTTCCTACCACACTGAATATGCCCTCCCAACACTGATCTCTGGCCAAGGTTTATTTAAAGCTAATGAATGTGGCTATGGGAACCTTGTGGTCAGGGTCTCAATTTCTGCATATATAGTAGCAATAGTGATGAATAGATACCCTTGACAAATGACTGGAAACTGCACTTTAAAGGTCAACACACTTAATTTTGTCCCTAGACTGTGGAATGACCCAGTATGAAAATCATAGCAAATGTCAATAGCCAACGTCATCTGTTCACAGCCAATATCACATCACAGAGAGGCCACTCATTGGTAGTTAACCTCCCTGTGGTACAGCGGTCAGCACTTCACGCCCTGAGAAATCCTGATGCCCACTGTGCTCTGTTCATCTCGTCTGCCGCGTCCCTGCAGATTCAGGAGGTGGTGCGATGAGGAAGGGCTATAGTGAATCAAGGATCCATCCAGTTTCAGTTCTATGCTTGATAAAGCGCTGACGGAAACTTTGCCACTTGGCTGCTCCAAAAGTTTGTGGGTTTTCTTTGTTTGTTTGTTCTTTTGATCTATTATTGTAATAATATTATTATTATTTAAATTTTATTCACTTGTAACCGAGTTGTAGCCTCCGTCCTCATGTCCTCCCTGTCCCACCCTACCTCCGTCTTCTTCTGCTATCCCTCTGCCCTCGTCCACTGACAGGGGGAAGTTCTCAAAACTTTGAAAAGCATTTTTATATTTAGCATTAAAAGAAATCATTCACTCCTGCTATATTCTGCACCTGTTTAAAGTTATACATTAATATGATATTTGGCTACCCAATCGGTAAACAGCATACAGAATGGAATACCCTCTCTTTCTTTCTATTTGGCTGTTGTCAACTTGATAAGATCAAAAAATTACTAAAGAGAGAGGTCTCTGGGAATACCTGTGGTGTATTATCTGAATTATTTAATTCCTGTTCATATTTGTGATAAATCATCGTGATCAGTGCTGATGAAACTGCTTCTTTAGGATCTTGCCTCCACCATGATGCAGAGTATCCTAACGCTGTGGACCACAACAGTCTCCCTTCCTTATATCACATCGGTTTTTATGTACTACAATTTTATGTATGATATTTTCTCTGTCCTCTGAGGCATGCTGTAAGTTAGCCCATAGTTCTTAAAGGAGCACTTGACAGAGAATTCGGGGAAAAGTATGTGGACTGTAACATCCCAAAATGAGGAGATCCTGTAACGCTGGGTGCAAAGAAATCTCTACATCAACATTTTTATAGGTTAGTAGACCAAGCTTCCTGAGGGTAAAGTTTTGTTAAATACTCTTAGCAATATAAAAGAAAAACTAGGAGACGGCGTATGCTTAAAATGTGCTTGAGAGAGCTGGTAAGTATTCATAAACTGTGTGGGAATAACACATATCATTGGTTTCCCTGGTTTCATGATAAAAATCTTAAGTGCTGTGGGCCTTAGAGGAAGAGACAAGCCTGAGTCAGAATAGCTGAAAAGAGCTTTATGGAGGAACTGGGATTTGAGCAAAGTTCTGGGTAATATTTGAGGAAATAAAATGAATATTGTACTTGTTGAAAAGAGGGCAATACAAAATGCATACAAAGAGAAGACTTGTCTTAATCAGAGTGTGGGGGATAGTAAAATTAAGAAGAAAAAAAGTGAGAATCTTGTCATCAGATCTTGAAGGGTTTTTTTTTTTCAATCACATGACTTTAGCAAATTATTATATTGTATGAAACCAGGAAGATTCCGAGATACATAAAGAGATAAATTGACTGGTGAGAGCAATTTTAACAGAACAACTGTGGAAAGAAAGGCATGCAAAGTGAAAGTTCCACACTTCTTTTGTAAATGTTGCGAAAATAATCCGTTGTCCTCCTTGAAAGAATTGTTTATACCCTAGCTACTCAATAAATCTCATAAGATAATAAATCATTCCTAGAACTTACTCACTCAAACTTTGTCCTCTGAATTTTCATTTGTATCCAGTGATTTATTAACCACTTGTTCATGGACTTCTGATTATTTTTCATGTAACAGTTAAATCAGATAACTCCCATGAACTGCCAGTGTCATGGCAGATGAACATGATGGCTGAAGCAGAAGAATTTCCATGAGTTTCAGTATAGTAGAGGCTGTACACTACCCATTCTAGACTTCAAATTGAGAGTCTTAATACAAATCAAGCGAAAAAGAAAAACAAAACGACATATGTATCTTCTCCCTAGTCTCCTTTATTCATTTGCTGTCACGTTTCAGAGGCCAGTAATAGAAATTAGCACAGTGTAGGTTACAAACATGGTAACAACACATAAAATACCAGTCTTCCTCTCTGGGTCCCTGTGTATACTTTTACTGTGTAGTGTCCTCCTCCACGCCTGTAAGAGGGCTGCTTCTGCTTTAGAGAAGGTATCTTCATTCAACAGCAACGTGGTTGTTGGAGATGGGTAAAGGCCTTGTATTTAGTTTTGTTCTTTTGTCTAGTGGTATTTTGTTTGTTTATCTTGATGGTTTTTAGGTTTTTTTGTGGTTTGTTTGTTTTTGAGAATATTGGCTTTTCATAAAGCTGTAGCCAGCAGCTTTAATTTCCTTTTCATTGGCTTTGAAAAATTATACCAACATTGCTACATGTATGTGCATAAAACTTACCACCTGTGCTGACGTGTCAAAACTAAGACAATAACCAGTAAAATAAGGACACCTAGCAATGCAGAAGAAGACTCTACTACAACATCTAAGACTTGTTTCATGGTGGTGGCCTCTTGAAAAAGTAAATTTTCAGTACTGCCCTCATCAGTAAGCATCTCCTTAGGCCTGCAATGCGTCGCGTTAGATGGATGTTAATATTTCCTACTTCTCCATGTCTGTTGTATAGCCACAACTGCCCATTTTTCTCATTCCAAAACAGGATTTCAAAATAACAGGTTATTTACTGAATTATTGAAGAAACAGTCTAGTTTGTCCCAGCAGCTAACCTTACCCTCAAGCCTTTTCCAGCCAATTTATCACTTTACAGCCAGTTGTTTTCTTAAAAGGAAAATTGTATAGTGTCACCCAATGTTTTCCTTCCTGCAGAGGCTTCCCATTGCCCTTAAATAGAAGCCCTAGTCATTAACATCACCCATGGCATTCCATCGTCCTGAATGCTTGCCAACTGTAGCTTGACTTCTCAGCCGATTCCAGCGACTCCACTCTCATTGGAATTATTTCTTTGTTTTTCATTTTTTCCTTTTGGGAATCAAAGCATGTTTCTTCTTTTTGGAAACACACATATAACTTTTTTTTCTGTGTGTGTGCACATCTTCTTGTTGGTTTATAAATTTCTGTATGAATGCATGCCTGTGTAGACATATGTAAATCTGTGTGAAGACCAGAAATCAACAGGTGGTATCTTTCTCAATGACTATTAACCTCATCCATTTGTATGTGTAAATGTGTGTGTGTACTTGAATGATAGTGTGTCACAGCATACCTGGAGAAGATGGAGGAAACCTTATGTGTTAATAAGCATCTCTCCTCTTGTTTTGAGATTGTGTCTGTTTGTTTGTTTGTTGTTGTTTATCAATTCTGGACAGCAGAGTTGCTAAACTATAAACATGCAAAGATTCTGATCTCTCTGCCCAGGACATGACAGATGTGTATCCTGCCCAGATTTATCCACCATACCATCCCTTCCTGGAGGGATGGCGGAGGGAGCCTGCACTTCTTAACACTGCAGTTTTCACTGGGACCTCAACTCTAAAGGTGTCCAAACTCTGCTCAGCTGAGACTGGCTCCTCCTATTTCACCACCCTGCTTTTACACAGCCATGTATTGTTATTTGAAAACTTTTGGTATTTGGGTAATCATAATGATCAAAATCCCTATTTCAGTGTGAAGCACATTTCGCTGTAATTTCTTGATTCCAACTAGGATCTGTTTATTTGTACTCATTGCCTCAAATTCTACCCCGAAATAACTTTCTCATCAGTGTCTCAAACATTGCCTCATTTTGGGTTATACTTAAGTAAAACAATTTTTGTTTTAGTAGTTATGTGATAAAAGTGGATCTAAGTTAGGGTTTCTATTTCTGAGATGAAACACCATGTCCAAAAAGCAAGTTGGGGAGAAAAGGGTTTATTTAGCTTATTCTTCCATATTGCTGTTCATCAATGAAGGAACTCTGGATAGGAACTCAAAACGGGGCGGTATTCTGGAGGTGGCAGATGATGCAGAAGTCGGAAGGGCTGCCTCTTACTGGCTTGCTTTCTTCATTGCTTGCTGAATCTGCTTTTTATAGAGCCCAGGATCACCAGCCCAGGGATGCCACCACTATGAGCCAGGCCCTCCCCCTTTGATCACTAATTGAGAAAACGTCTTTTGTTTTAATTTTTACTTTTTATTTTTATTATTAGTTACATTTTATTGACTGTGTGTCCCAGCTGTATCCCGCTCCCTCATTCCCTCCCAAACCCTCCCTCCTTCCCTTATCTCCTCCCTGTCCCTTTCCAAGTCCACTGTTTGGGGACGACCTCCTCCCCATTCATCTGATCCTGTTTTATCAGGTATATTTGGGACTGGCTGCAAAGTCCTCCTCTGTGAGCTAGCAGGACTGCTCCTCCCTCGGGAGGTGGGGAGGTCAAAGAGCCTTCCCTTGAGTTCCTGTCAGGAATAGTCCCGGTTTCCATTACTACAGGAAACCAATTGGTTACTGAGCTATCACAGGCTTCCCCCGAGCAGAGGTTCTAGGTTATATCCATACATGGTCCTTGGTGGAGTATCAGTCTCAGAAAAGATCGCTGTGCCCAGATATATTTGGTCCTTATGGAGCTCCTATCCTTTCCATGTCATACTAACTCCTCATTCTTTCATATGATTCCCTCCACTCTGCCGAAGGTTTGGTTATGAGTCTTAGTATCTGCTTTGATACACTGCTAGGTAGAGTCTTTCAGGGGCCCTTTGTGGTAGGCTCCTGTCCTGTTGCTTGTTTTCTCCTACGTCCAAATCACCTCCCATTTGTCTTTCTAAGTGAGGATTGATCATCTTACCCCGGGTCCTCTAGCAATTAATCAAGTAATCCAATTAAAAAATGGGGTAGGGAGCTAAACAGAGATTTCTCTGTAGAGGAATATAGAATGGCAGATAAACACTTAAAGAGATGCTCAAGATCCTTAGCCATCAGGGAGATGCAAATCAAAACGACCCTGAGATTTCACCTTACACCCATCAGAATGGCTAACATGAATAACTCAAGTGACAACACATGCTGGAGAGGTTGTGGTGAAAGGGGAAGCCTCCTCCATTGCTGGTGGGAATGTAAACTGGTACAACCACATTGGAAGTTAATCTGGAGCTTTCTCAGACAACTAGGAATAGTGCTTCCTCAAGACTCAGCTATACCACTCCTAGGCATATACCCAAAATTTGCTCAAGTACACAATAAGGACATTTGCTCAACCATATTTGTAGCAGCTTTATTTGTAATAGCCAGAACCTTGAAACAACCCAGATGTCCCTCAACAGAGGAATGGATACAGAAATTGTGGTATTTTTACACAGTGGAATACTACTCAGCAATCAAAACGAGGAAATCATGTAATTTGCAGGCAAATGGTGGGATCTAGAAAAGATCATTCTGAGTGAAGTATCTCAGAAGGAGAAAGACACACATGGTATATACTCACTCATATAGTCCTATAAGATATGATAAACATAATGAAATCTATACCTGAAGAAGATAAACAAGAAAATGTCTTACAGCTGGATCTCACGGAAGCATTTTCTCAACGGAGGCTTTCTGTTGACTCTTACTTGTGTCAATTGACACACAAGCTAGTACAAAGTGTATTCAACATATTGTCTAATGGAGAAAGTTAATCTTCGTATCTTCCTTTGCAAGTATTCCCTTATTTCGATTCTTACTTTACAAAGTTTAGTATGTGTCTCAGTTTCTTGTCTATTGCTTTGATAAAACACCATGACCAAGGCAAGTTATTAATGAAAGTGTTCAGTTGAGCTTACAAGTTTTCAAGGATTTGAATGCAGAACAAAGTTATGCTGATAGTTACAAGAACAGCTGGGAAAGTTGTCCTTTTAAAAAAATCAATCTTTTGTGAGATTATAATGTAATTACAACACTTTCCTTCATCCACATCCTCCTCTATGCCTGCTGAGAGCTCATGTCTTGATCCACAATCAGTAAGCAGAGAAAGACACTCAGAGAACACCCCCAGTGAAACACTTTTCCAACAAGCCCATACATACTGGTCTTTCCCAAACAGTTTCACCAACAAGGAACCAAAAACTCAGATACAGAATCCCATAGGAAGTCTTTTTATGTAAACCTCCACAGTGTAGTTTTAAGATCAGAATGTTAAAACTCACTTCTAATATTAAAAGTATTCAGAATTTGATGTGTTTACAGTTTATATAAAAATGTAAAGGTATTTTGTGCTAAATTTTATTATGCTAAATTAACAGCAGGATCTTAAGTAGGAAGAACTCACATGCCCAAGTTCTTAAACTTCATAGTGATTTTCTAAACGTTACAGTATATTTACACTTCACTTGATTGACTTTAACAATTAGTAACGTCAAATAACTTTTCAACAGTATAAGGTTCATTATGCAATTGAGAGGCTATGTCCTCTTAGAGCATCTGTGTGAGTATTCATTTGTGATGCTCACTGGCTTTTCTTTCTGAACCTCTTCCACTCTTTCTCTCATATTTGCACAACCTTCCACATTTTCTCAGTATCTTGATTAGCCTTCATTTCCTTTGCTCTTTAAACATTCACTTTTCTAGTGAGCTCACAGTTCTATGACCTCATGTAGACTTAGCTTGTGTGCCTATATTTTCTCCCCTCAGCAAGTTGTGACTCCTACTAAACAGCTTCACAAGTATGGTGGATAGCTGTTTCAGATTTCTCAAAGTCAATAAAGAGCAAACCTTCAAGTAGAGAAAGCATTTCAGTCATACTGTCTTTTACTTGGTGATTCTGACCTGGAAAAAATTCAGTTTCTTATAGATGCAAATCAAACAATATGCTAGTATGTTGCCATTTTTTAAGTACTCTACAAAACCTAGTAGTGTGCAGGCTAGGAAAGGGGAGGGACTCAGATCAGCAGCAGCTGGTTCCTTGGTTGCTGTGGCTGGAGAGTAATTGGGCAAAGAGCGCTGAACTCACCAGCTCCTCAAACCCGTCTCCCCTGCCTCCATGTATGTGTTATATTTTGCATATAGTATATGAACATGAGTATGTGTGTGTTTACATTGTGTATGTGGTATATGGACTTATATGTATTAATATATGCCCGTGTGTGCATATGAATTTCAGAGGAAGACATACAGGTTTCACGGGTTTTTGTTTGTTTGTGTGTTTGGTTGGTTGGTTGGTTGGTTTGGTTTGGTTTTTGTTTGTTTGTTTTTTATGCAGGAGCTCTAATTGGACCTGGAACACTTCCCTTTGATGAAACATACTATCCAGGAAGATGTCAGAATCTTTGTCTCTCTGCCTCAAATGCTGAAATAACAGGCAAGTATAGCCATGCTTAGATTTGATGTTGGCTGTGGCAATTTGAACTTGGTCCTTTTGATTTCAGATCAAGTGATCTTAAACACTGAGATATCACCGCCGCATCTGATGTTTTTATTTCATGTCAGTTCTCAGATCCAAGAGAATGTTCTACTGATTCTGGCTCCAAAAACTAACCACTTCATCCTAAGCATCTCTTCCATCCCGCTCCTGTCAACTTCCTCTCATACCTGGATCATCACAACAGCTTCTTTCCTCGCTGTTATTTCTAGCACAGATGTTAAGTGTGTTGTTTTAAAATAAAATCACCTAATTTCTATATTTATAATTTTCAAATTTGTTGTTCCCACATCACAGAACAGACTCACTTGCTGACAAAACTGGAATGGTCTTCCTGAGTGCCATCCTTCAGCTCTGTCAGATTAACTTCTTCCCAGGCTATGAGTCTATAGCACCAGCCCCAAAGGCGTCCTTCTCCCCCTCTGTAAATGGTTTGTCAGAACTTGTAACTCCTGTCTCCCCATTTCAGGAAAAACTGAGGCACTGCAGTTTGCACAGGTCTTGCTAATCAACAGCTTCTAAATTTTCTTAAAATTCTCATTAAGTTGACCCTCAAAACATCACTCTAATTAAATTTCAACCCACGCTAGGCATCCTCATGCTTTTCCTTGTTTATTTGTCCCCGTCACCCTTTCCCTACTTCATTTTACTAAAGGAAACATTCTTTGGCCATGTGATCTAAAATCTTCAAACTTCTTCACTTCCCCTCCCTTTGAGCCTTGCCTTTGCTCATCTGTATGCATGATTTTATAAAACTGCCCTGTAAGTTTCCATTTAAATATTTTGTTGACTGTGTTTCTTTGACCTTAGATGTATAGACTTATTACGGTTTATTGCTTTACTTGTATAAACAAATGGTAGACTTCTATGATTATTCAATCATCATTATTGATTAATATATTAATACAAATGTGTATCAAACAAATATATAACTTACTTGTAAACAGCTTTGGAAGAATATTTCCACATTTGAAGGAAGAAAGTTTCCAAGTGACTTTTGTCCACAAGACCATTTGTGTATTCTCTGTAGAGTACTACTTTGCCTGATATTGTTTGCACATAAGGCTGACCCTGAATTATCAATCCTAACGGGCAGAACAGCACACGCAGCCTCTCACGGTCAGAATAACAGCTGAAGCCGCGCATTGACTTAATGTGTTTCAAATCTTTCTCAGCTTGCAGCCATATTAATAACCTGTGATTGATGGCTGAGTAACGCATTTATGCTCCTGCTATGTTATTGGCATTTTTTTTCAAAGATTTGTCGTAGCGTTTTGTTACTACACGTTGAGTTTGTCATATCTGATGTAAATTACATTCCTGAAATTGTAAATTTCTATAGCCCTGCAAGACCCTGTAAGATGTATTATGCCTGAATTGCATTTCATTTTATGAACTTTTGTTCTGTTTTAATTTGGGGGTGGAAAGTGGGGCTTGAGGGATTGTTTCTCTGTGTTGCCTTGGCTGTCTTGGACTTGATTTGTATATCAGGATGTCCTCGAACTCATAGAGATCCACCTGCCTCTATCTCCCAGAGTGCAGGGATTACAGGTATGAGCCACTACACCCGGCATGTTTTAAATTTTTGAAGCAAGTTATTTATAGTAAACTTAGTTGTTATCATAAAAATTAAAAATAAGACTATAGATACGTAATAAATATATCATGTATGTTTTAAATAAATGCATCATCTTATTCATTGTGTAAAAAAGCTAAGTATCGATTCTTACTTTTCCATAAGGTTGTCCAGTATTTGGGAGGGGCATCGGGGGAGAAGAGGGAGGGAGGGTGGGATTGGGAGAGGATGAGGGAGGAGGCTACAGCTGGGATACAAACTGTGATTAATAAAAAAATAAATAAATTTTTAAAAACACCCATAAGCACCTTGTGCTTTTAAGTATTTTGTTTATCATTTAATAACACTTCACTTGCATAAGATGTGATAACTTGGACTTTGGTGTCCTCCTTGTTAAATCCAACAAGGAAGAGAAAAGGTTAGATGTCTTCATGAAGAGACTGGTTTGTGTGGGCTCTGACCTCCTCAGGGGATGCATGCCATAACACTTTGGTAGGTGGAGAATGCGTGTCACTGGGGCGTGTCTTTAAAGGATGTGTTTTGTTGCTCACTTGCTCTTGTGAGCGTTCTCTCTCTACCTGTCCCTCTCATTCTTGATGCCCACCCCATTTCACCGCTGTCCCACATTTGTTGCTACGACCTGATCAATTCTGCGTCTTGTTTTCTAGGGACCACATAAATCTCATAGTGCAGTGTGACCCATATTCACAATGGCACCTTTTTCAAGACTCTAAAAATACTCTCTCCCAGACACCATGAAAAGTGTGCAATATTGAGCTCTTGTGTGTCTCTCAACCCACCCGTTTTAACAACAAAGCTTGATCGTTGGTGGGTTTGCACAAGGACCTTGGTATTTTTATGTGATGTAGTTCAGTAATTATTTTGTTAGTTGTAGTTTCATGCTACATTCTCATGGATTCTAAGCACTCATTCTCTCCTGGTTTTTCTCTGCCAATTTCATGGCTTCTTTGATCTTTACTCTTCAAGCCTTTGCTTGTCAACTGTACCTGAAGTGGTAGTCACTGACATGCCTGTGATCAAGAACTGTTTAAGTATACTCATAATAGATAATACACAGCCTTATAGTAGAGAAATACCATTGCACTTATTGCCTCTTAAATGAGATCGGCCCACATTGCTCTACTACAGGAAATGCTTGTAAAACGTGTTATAATTGTAATCTCATTGTTTTTGTGTCCCTTACTGTGTAAAACAATGCACTCTGCTTAAAATCAAATCAGCTCCTTTCTTTAGGAAAAGCAACTATTATATATCAAATTGCTTTTCAGAGTCCTCACAGTAAAATTTCTGCTAATTCAGAAAACAACAATTTTCTGCCTCTTCTCTTTGCAGTCAAATCACAAAAGAAAAGAAAAACTGCCAGAAATGTTGGGAAATTATGTTTCTTCAGCACAACTTCCTCTTACTTCTCTTTATATATTTAGAAGGAAACATATAAAGCCATAGCTGTTAGAACCTATCTTCTCTTTGAGTCATGCTTCTCTTTGGCACTGAACATCCACAGTGATGGCCACTTGACCTTGATGCTCCTGTGGCTTTCTTTTGACTCTGCAATAAGCCAAAGCTTGTTCATAAAATGTGAAAATATTTGTCTCCATGCAGATATAGTAGGTATAACTTGTTCAGAATGTGGTCCTGTATAGATTTATGCAAGTGATAACCCACACAAAATTTATTGCACTCATCCATTAGCTAGCTTTTTTTTCTCAAAGGACCTCAGCTTCTAATCACTGTCACATTAGTGATTTTGATCATATAATCTCAACAATTTTTATCTCTAACTCTATCACATTAAGCAAGCACATACAGTCAAGAAGTGGCTGCAGTTGATTCTGCAATCATAATGTGTTTTCCTTTTTTTTTTTCAATTTCTACTGAAACCATGGGCATTTTGGAGGTCTGGACCATTTTATACAATATATGACAAGTTTTACAAATAACTTCTGACTTCATAAGTGCAGTTGCCAAACTCACTTTTAGAGGTAACTTAAAGCAGTGTATATGCTCATTCACAGATTTGCTGAACATTTATTGGCTTCTTTCCACAGGTGTCTTATAGATAAAATGTTTTCTAGTTGACAGTCATCTGTGCTAGGCTTTGTATTCTGAACTGAAGGCTGCCTCCCTGCACATATTACAACCTGTTGAAAAGTTACCCCTATCCTTTTTATTCAAATAACAAGTATTTTTGAAAAAGATGTTTAAAAATATTTTCTCATGAATTGAACTAGTTTCCCGTGAATAATTCTCTAATTTATCAGACTCCCCGTGACTGGTTCCTTATTGGTCATGGCTATGTTGTTTTTCTTCCACTTTACGCTGTTGATGACTACACAAATAGGTGTTCTTCTCAATAAGATTTTAAACATAATGTGTTTGAATTGTGTCTTTGCTTTCTGATCTCTGAGCCCTTGGTATATAATGCCTTTATAGTGTGTTGAGTGTGGTAGGAGGTAAAGTATATCGTTGTGTGAGTTTGCGTTCCCACATCTTAAAATTTATCTTTTATAACTATTGCCACACAATTTTGGAGCCATGTATCTAGCATACTTTTATCTATATGTTACACTCTTCTTATTTCTTGCTTCCATACTGATGTGATTGTCATTTTTCTACCTTTGGAATCCTACAAGCCCTAGACTTATGACAAGTACTCTCCATGTTTAGCTCTTTCCTCAGAATTAAACTGTGTTGAATGCCCCCTAACTTTGGGTGACAAACTAAGCTATGTTCATCTAACACCTCATACACTTTCCTAACCTGAAAACAGACAGAAAAAAACCTTTTATATTGAAATCTGTCCATTGGGAAAAAGGGAAGATGCAGATACTAGAATTCTATTTCCTGTCTAATTTCTATTCTTCAAGAGAAAATTGCGCTAAAGTAATTTACGGCTTTTGTTTTGTTTTGTTTTTTGCTCCAAACGTTAATATTGACATGACCAAGTCCAGAAATCATAATGGATGAAGAAAAACGGATTAACGTCAATGAAGTTTCTATTCATCACATTATCATGTGAATACAAGAAGATGTGCTTAGCACTGTCCTATTGTCCTACACCTTCCCCATTACAACCAGCTTCCCCAATAATCAATACACATACGTCTAACATTGCAAGTTAGTGATTTTATTTCATTATATTTTTATGTGGAATCTGTCTTTGTAATTCAAGGTGGTCAGAAACTCATCATGTAGTAAACTCATAGCAATTCTTCTGCTTAAGAATTGAAAATTCTTATGAAAGAAAGGGGAGTTAGGAAGACCTGGAGGGGATAGAAGCTCCATAAGGAGAGCAACAGAACCAAAAATTCTGGGCACACAGGTCTTTTCTGAGACTGATACTCCAACCAAGGACCATGCATGGAGATAACCTAGAACCCCTTAACAGATGTAGCCCAAGGCAGATCATTCTCCAAGTGGGTTCCCTAATAATGGGAATAGGGACTGTCTCTGAAATGAATTTATGGGCTGGATCTTTGATCACCTCCCTCTGAGCAGGGAGCAGCCTTACCAGGCCACAGAGGAAGACAATGCAGCCAGCCCTGATGAGACCTGATAGGCTAGGGTCAGATGGAAGGGGAGGAGGACCTCCCCTATCGGTGGACTTGGGGAGGGGAATGGGAGGAGAAGAGAGAGGGAGGACAGGTTTGGGAGAGGCAGAGGGATGGGACTACAGCTGGGATACAAAGGGGATAAATTTTAATAAATATAATAAATGTAATAAATATTTTTAAAAGAATTGGAAATTCTGAAATTTTATCTACCTAATTCTATTTAAACAGGTTATTTTTTCTTATTTTCTCTGAGTTGAAGTTTTATCATTTCATATTCTAGACTAGAGATAATTTCTATATATGTGAATCCATTCTATTTGAACCTCTGTACGAAAATATTCATATTTTAATATCACTCGTATACTAAAATTATTAATAATTGTCTTTATGTATATTCTGTTCTCTTTAAATATTTACCTAGTATGAATATTCATGCTATGAATAAATTTAATGTACTATCCAAAAATATACCGTTCTCATGGGCATATGACTAGACATGGAACCATGTAAATTCATGCATATCAGTTTTTTTCAGTATCTTAACCTTTCTAACACAGTAGTAGATTCACTGGGGTCTGTATTTTACATCCAAACATTCTTTTTTTTATTTTATTTTTTATTATTCTCATTGGTTACATTTTGTTAATTCTGTATCCCAGCTGTATCCCTCATTCCCTCCCCAATCCCACCCTCCCTCCCTCATCTCCTCCCTGCCCCTTTCCAAGTCCACTGATAGTGGAGGACCTCCTCCCCTTTCATATGACTCCGTTTTGTCAGGTATTTTCAGGACTGGCTGCAAAGTCCTCCTCTGTGGCCTAAAAGTACTGCTCCTCCCTTGGGGGATGGGGAGGTCAAAGAGCCAGTCATTGAGTTCCTGTTAGAAATAGTCCTTGTTCCCCTTACTATGGGAAACCAATTGATTACTGAGATATCATGGGTCACATCTGAGCAGAGGTTCTAGGTTTTATCCTCTCATGGTCTTTAGTTAAGTGTCCATCTCAGAAAAGACCCTGTGCCCAGATATGTTTGGTCCTTGTGGAGCTCCTATCCTTTACACATCAAACTCCCCTTCTTTCATATGTTTCCCTGCACTCTGCCAAAGGTTTGGTTATGAATCTTAGTATCTATTTTGGAACACTGCTAGGTAGAGTCTTTCAGATGCTTTCTGCGGTAGACTCCTGTCATATGTTCAATGCATATCCCATTTATCTTTCTAAACGAGGATTGATCATCTTCACCCATGTCCACTTTCTTGATTATCTTCTTAGGTGTATAGATTTCATTATGTTTATCATATCTTTTATGTCTATATAAACGAGTATATTCCATGTTTGTCTTTCTCCTTCTGGGATACTTCACTCAGAATGGTCTTTTCTAGATCCCACCATTTGCCTGCAAATTTCATGATTTCCTCTTTTTTGATTGCTGAGTAGTATTACATTGTGTAAAAATACCACAATTTCTATATCCATTCCTCTGTGGAGGGACATCTGGGTTTTTTCCAGGTTCTGGCTAGTACAAATAAAGCTGCTACAAACATGGTTAAGCAAATGTACTGTGTACTTGATCCTAGGTATATGCCTAGGAGTAGTATAGCTGGGTCTTGAGGAAGCACTACTCCTAATTATCTGAGAAAGTGCCAGATTGACTTCCAAAGTGGTTGTACCAGTTTACATTCCCACCAGCAGTGGAGGAGGGTTCCCCTTTCACCACAAACTCTCCAGCATGTGTTGTCACTTGAGTTTTTCATTTGGCCATTCTGATGGGTGTAAGGTGAAATCTCAGGGTCATTTTGATTTGCATTTCCCTAATGGCTAATAACATTGAGCATTTCTTTAAGTGTTTCTCTGCCATTCTATATTCCTCTACAGAGAATTCTCTGTTTAACTCTGTTCCCCATTTTTTAATTGGATTACTTGGATTGTTGCTTTTCAGCTTCTTTAGTTCTTTATATATACTGGATATTAGCCCTCTGTCAGATAAAGGGTTGGTGAAGATTCTTTCCCAATCTGTAGGCAGGCGTTTTGTTTTGATGACAGTGTCCTTTGCTTTACAGAAGCTTTTCAGTTTCATGAGGTCTCATTTATTGATTGTTGCTCTTAAAGCCTGTGCTGTTGGAGTTCTGTTCAGGAAGTTGTCTCCTGAGCCAATGAGTTCTAGGCTGTTCCCTACTTTTTCTTCTAATAGATTTAGCATATCTGGTTTTATGTTGAGGTCTTTGATCCACTTAGACTTTAGTTTTGTGCAGGGTGATAAATGTGTGTCTATTTTCATTTTTCTGCATGTAGACATCCAATTTGACCAGCACCATCTGTTGAAGGTGCTATCTTTTTCCCATTGAATTGTTTTGGCTGCTTTGTCAAAAATCAAGTATTCATAGGTACATGGGTTTATTTCTGGGTCTTCTATTCGGTTCCATTGATCCTCCTTTCTATTTTTATGCCAATACCCTGCAGTTTTTATTACTATTGCTCTGTAGTACAGCTTGAGATCAGGGATGGAGATACCTCCAGATGATCTGTTGTTGTACAGGGTTGTTTTGGAGATTCTGGGTTTTTTGTTTCTCCATATGAAGCTGAGAATCTTTTTTTCAAGGTCTGAAAAGAATTGAGTTGGTATTTTGATGGGAATTGCGTTGAATCTGTAGATTGCTTTTGGCAGGATGGCCATTTTCACAATGTTAATCCTGCCAAGTCATGAGCATGGGAGATCTTTCCATCTTCTTCTTCAATTTCTTTCTTCAGAGACTTGAAGTTTTTCTCAAACAGGTCTTTCATTTGTTTGGTTAATGTCACCCCAAGGTACTTTATGTTATTAGTGGCTATTGTGAAGAGTGTTGTTTCCCTATTTTCTTTCTCAGCCCTTTTGTCTTTTGTGTACAGGAGGGCTTCTGATTTTTTTGAGTTGATTTTTGTATCCTGCCACTTTGCTGAAGGTGTTTATCAGCTGAAGGAGTTCTCTGGTTGAATTTTTGGGGTCACTCATGTATATTATCATATCATCTGCGAATAGTGACACTTTGACCTCTTCCTTTCCAATTTGTATCCCCTTAATCTCCTTTAGTTGTCTTATTGCTCTGGCTAGGACTTCAAGTACTATGTTGAAGAGATATGGAGAGAGTGGGCAGCCTTGTCTTGTCCCTGATTTCAGTAGGATTGATTTAAGTTTCTCTCCATTGAGTTTGATGATGGCTATACGCTTGCTGTATATTGCCTTTACTATCTTTAAGTATGCGACTTGTATCCCTGATCTCTCCAAGATTTAAACATGAATGGGTGTTGGACTTTGTCAAATGCTTTTTCAGCATCTAAGGAGATGATCATGTGGTTTTTCTCCTCAGTTTGTTTATGTGGTGGATTTCATTGATGGATTTCTGTATGTTGAAGCACCCTTGCATGCCTGGGATGAAGCCTACTTGGTCATGGTGGATGATATCTTTGATGTGTTCTTGGATTCGGTTTGCACGTATTTTATTGAGTATTTTTGCATCAATATTCATAAGAGAGATAGGTCTGAAGTTCTCTTTTTTATTGGGTCTTTGTGTGGTTTGGGTATCAGGGTGACTGTTGCTTCATAGAATGAGTTTGGTAATGTACCTTCTGTTTCTATTTTGTGGAATAGTTTGAGGAGAATTGGTATTAGCACTTCTTTGAAGGTCTGGTAGAATTCTGCGCTGAAACCATCGGGCCCAGGGCTTTTTTTGGAGGGGAGACTGTTAATGACTGCTTTAATTTCCTTGGGGGATATAGGGCTGTTCAGTCTTTCTACCTGATCTTGACTTAATGTGGTAGATCGAATCTATCAAGAAAATTGTCCATTTCATTTAGATTTTCAAATTTTGTGGCATATAGGCTTTTGTAGTGTGACCTAATAATTGTTTGGATTTCTTTGGTGTCTGTAGTTATGTCCCCCTTTTCATTTCTGATTTTGCTGATTTGGGTGGATTCTCTCTGCTTTTTAGTTAGTTTGGCTAAGGGTTTGTCTATCTTGTTTTTGTCAAAGAACCAGCTTTTTGTTTCATTGATTCTTTGAATAGTTTTATTTGTTTCTAATTGATTGATTTCAGCCCTGAGTTTGATTATTTCCAGCCTTCTGCTCCTCTTGGGTGTATCTGCTTCTTTTTTTCTAGGATTTTCAGTTGGGCCATTAAGTTACTTGTATGTGATGTTACAAATTTCTTCTTGAAGGCACTTAGTGCTATAAATTTTCCTCTGAGCACTGCTTTCAATGTGTCCCATAAATTTGAGTATGTTGTGCCTTCATTTTCATTGAGTTCTAGGAAATTTTTAATTTCTTTCCTTATTTCTTCCTTAACCCAGCTGTCATTGAGTAACAAGTTGTTCAGTTTCCATATGCGTGTAGGTTTTTGGTTATTTCCATTGTTGTTGATGTCCAGCTTTAGTCCATGGTGGTCCGATTGAATACAAGGAATTATCTCAATCTTTTTATATCTGTTGAGGCTTGCTTTGTGACCAACTATATGGTCTATTTTGGAGAAGGTTCCATGAGGTGCTGAAAAGAAGGTATACTCTTTTGAGTTTGGGTGGAAAGATCCGTAGATGTCTATTAGGTCCATTTGATTTAGGGACTCTGTAAGTGCTTTTATTTCCATATTTGGTTTCTGTCTAGTTGATCTGTCCCTTGGTGAGAGTGGGGTGTTGAAGTCACCCACTATTAGGGTATTGCGATCAATGTGTGGTTTAAGCTTTAATAATGTTTCATTTATGAATGTAGGTGCTCTTGTATTTGGGGCATAGATGTTTAGAATTGTGATGTCTTCTTGGTGAATTTTTCCTTTGATGAAAATGTAGTGCCCCTCTATGTCTTTTTTTTTATTAGTTTTGGTTGAAAATCTATTTTATTAGATATTAGGATAGCCACTCCTGCTTGTTTTTTGGGTCCATTTGCTTGAAAAACTGTTTGCCAGCCTTTTACTCTGAGGTAATGTTTATCTTTGTTGGGTAGGTGTGTTTCTTGGATGCAGCAGAATGTTGGTTCCTGTTTTCGCACCCATTCTGTTAGTCTGTGTCTTTTTATTGGAGAGTTGAGTCCATTGATGTTGATAGATAATAATGACCATTGAATGTTATTTCCTATTATTGTGGAATTGGCGATGTTACTGTGAATCATTGCTTGTTTGCTTTTGATTTTTGTTGGAAATTATCTTTAACCTATGTTTTCTTGGGTGTATTTGTTTTCATTGGATTGGAATTTTTCTTCTAGTATCTTCTGTAGGGCTGGATTGCTGTTCAAAGATTGCTTAAATTTAGTTTTGTCATGGAATATTTTATTTTCTCCATCTATGCTGATTGAAATCTTTGCTGGGTAAAGCAGTCTAGGTTGGCATCTGTGGTCCCTTAGGGCCTGCATGATATCTCCCCAGGCCCTTCTGGCTTTCATAGTTTCTGATGAGAAGTCCGGTGTGATTCTGAAAGGTTTGTCTTTATATGTTACTTTTTCCCTCGCTGCTTTTAGTATCTTTTCTTTGTTCTGTAGATTAAGTGTTTTGACTATGATGTGGCCTGAGGAGTTTCTTCTCTGGTCTAGTCTCCTTGGTGTTCTGTAGGCCTCTTGTATGTTTGTGGACATCTCTTTCTTTAGGTTGGGAAAATTTTCTTCTATGATTTTCTTGAAAATATTTTCTGGACCTTGTAGCCTGGACTCCTCCTCTTCTTCAATTTCTATTATTCTTAGATTTTGCCTTTTCATGGTATCCTTGATTTCTTGGATGGTTTGTGTTTGGGATTTTTCTGATTTTATTTTTGCTTTGAGAGAAGTATTAATTTCTGTGAGTGTATCTTCAGCACCCGAGATTCTCTCTTCCATCTCTTGTATTCTATTAGTGATGCTTACCTTTGTGATTCCTTCTCTTTTCTCTAAGTTCTTCAGTTCCAGGGTTTTCTCAGTTTGTGTTTTCTTTATTGATTCTAATTCTGTTTTCATGTCTTGCAACATTTCCTTCATCTGTTTGAATGTGGATTCCTATGTCTCCAAGATGGTCTCTATTTTTTTGTTTGTTTCCTCGCTTAGTGCCTCTGCTTCTCCCTCCAATTGTTTGGCTATATTTGCATGTGTTTCTTTAAGAGCTTCTTTGTTCACTTCATTTTTCTTTGTTTCTATTTGGGAGGCCAAATCTTTAAGGGATTTTTTTGTATCCTCTTTAACTGTTTGAATCTCTATGACTATTTCTCTGAGAGATTTGTTGGTTTCCTCTTTATGTGCCTCAAATAACTGGATAATCATAGCTTTAAAATCATTTTCTTGTGTTTCTGCTGAGTTGGAGTGTCCAATAATTTTGGAGGTTGCCGGTGAAGCCGTGATATCTTGATTTGCGTTGGTTGTGTTCCTTCGCCGACCTCTGGCCATTTGGTTATCCGTAGTGTTCACTGTCTGTTCCTGGCTTCTGCACGTCATACTGGTTTTCTCTGGTATCTGGAGAATTCTTCAGGAAAATGGGTGAGGTCTAGTGGTTTCAGTGTGTGCGTTGGTTATTCAGCTATACCTGTAGAAGGAAAGTTTGCAGGCACAGAAGGACAAATGTGGGGTAGCGTGTGATTGAGCGTGTGCTTGTGGGTGTGTCCTAAGGGACAGGATGTTGGTGAATGAAGAGGCCTTCAGTGTGTGAGAGGGACGTGAGCTCCACTGCACTTCCTGCTGTGGTCTAGGTGGGATGGGGGAGGGGACGCTCTGCGGGTCCGGAGGGCCCTGACTGGGAAGTGTGTCCAAGGAGGGGATGGTGTTCAAGGAGTGGTTACAGCAGACCGCAGCTGTAAGGGACCCGGAGCACTGTCTCTGCTGCCTTGATCTCCGGAATGTGAGCTTTGTGCTCAGCTGCCTGGTGCTGTGTGCGGGTTTCCCCATGGGAGGCCCGGACAAGGGAAGCGCCCTATTTCCTTCCAGGAGAAGTCCATGCCCAATCTAAATCTACTAGCACTCCACGCTTCTGTGGTGTCCCCTCTCCTTTAGAAAGCCCAAAAGTCCAAATTCTAGCTTCGATTGACTCTCCACTCACCAATTCCAGAGATTCATGTCTTCTGCCTCTCCAAAATGGTGCGCTCTGCTCGCCGCCATCTTGGAGTCTCTCCCTTTTTTTCTTTTTAAGTTCTATATGTTTCTTCACGATGTATTAATTGTATATGCCGATTGAAGCCCCTCTCTCTACTTTCCATGTCTTATACTCCCCCCCATCCCCTTCCCCTCGTCCACTGAAAGGGGACTTTTCTTCCTTCTGCCATCTTCCTCTGCCATCTGCCCATAGCTTGTCAAGTCTCATCAGGACTGCCTGGATCCTCTTCCTCTGTGGACTGGCAAGGCTTCACCATCAGGGGTGAGTGATCAGAGAGCAGACAACTGAGTCCATGATAGAACAGCAAAGCATCTTTATCAGAGATTTAAAATACTTTAAGAAAAAAACTACTGAACACAGAGTTCATGCTTGTTCATTTCTTTACTCATGTACATGGTAGACTATGAACTTCTCAGTGGCTTTATGCATTCAAACACAAGTCTTGGCTCTCTAGCCATCTTTAATTATTAACAGCACTATTATATCTCTGAATTATTGTTTCAACCTCCTACCTGATATCTAGCTATTCTTCCTAGGGTGAAGAACCTTGAAATTTGTTGCCGCAATATCTGAAAACTGAAAGCCTTGTTACACCTCTATGTTACATATATAATATTTTTTTAGCTTTTTGTAAGTCAATTTACCGACTGTATACAAGAACCCTCAAAGACAATATTGTTTTTTTAACAGTTGTTCTTGTCAACTACTTGATCAAAACATAAAAGCATCTCCTGGAGAATTTTTACGAGTTGACTGGCAATTGTTCTGAAGTTCTGCTCTTGAGAAATTTGAAGTTATTTCCCAACGCAAGAGGTGTTTGGAATGGGGGAATTTTAGAAGAGAAGAGGTGCGCTGGAAAACAGTTCTGTCAAATGAGCTGTGCGTTCTGCCTCTAGTCTCAGGTGACTATGGAAGTTATGTGTGTTACCTGTACATCTGAGCGTTTTGAAACAAGCACTACTGGCACGCTCCTGCAATTCTTTTTCATTCCTGATGGCAGATTGCTTCTACTCCCATGACTTACAATTTTCACAGCTCTAGAATTGGACCTAAGCATTGACCTAAAACACTATGGATAAAAATCTCATCTTAACTCCCAAGCTTGTGCTGTTGCTTCATCATTTACAATGTCAGTTTACAAATATAAAAATCTACTCAGTTCTCTTATAGCCATTAAATGGTATCAAGCTGGAATAAGACCATCAAGCATAAGTAAATGAAGTTGGAATGGAAGAAAGTAGACAATTTTTTACTAAAGAAACACTAAAGGGGTATTTACTCTTCCTCGTACCAGCACTGTGTTTGTTTACAGCAGTGGGAGAGTCTCTAGTTACTGAGTACATGTGTCTCAAACTTCATTTATTTATTAGACAAATACATAGTTAGCATAAGTTTCTACATAATAGCTTTGAAATCATCAAGTAGTTTGGATGAAAAATAAAGTTTGCTAAATCCATACTGTATCAAGATACATTTGGATTTCTCTTTATTTTGGTGAATACCTTTTTTTGTGTGAGTATATATTGAAAAAATGTAAGACTTTCATTATATTTTCATACAAAGCATCACCCTTGTTTAAATTTTTGTAGTATCTAAAAGAACAATTAAAGGCATGATCCAATTATAATGATACGAAATATTCAGGGTAGGTGAAGCTGAGTGCGTCTTCTGCCTCCTGCTGAGTGAGTTTACCACTTGCCTAGCAATTACCATGAGCGCTCCCCACCTGTGAGGGAGAAAAGAAGCTTGTGTGGCCGCCTCTTTCATGGTGTATGTAGCTATTTTATCTACTCCTGTAAATGACTTCTCAAAAAAAAGTTAAATACCCATTTTAAAAGCACTTCTCAAAGCAAAGTACCCACTCATCTTTGCTTCCCAGAATTTGATGCTTCAGCTGCCAAAATTTTCCTAAAGATGGAACAAACCTGCAGAGAAAATAGGCAATAGAAATAAGTAAGCCTAGTATTCAGACGTATATTCAGACGGCTTATGACCTTGCTGAATGTTGGCAGCATGCATTTTTAATTAATTCATAGACACTTGGATCACATAAACATGCTTCGGGAATGCCAGTAATCAAGCATAAGTAAGTTAAATATGTATGTCGGATTACAATAATTTGTGATAATGGTGTTGACCATTATCTTTTAAAGCCTATGCAGAATCACATCACTTTTGCCTGACATTTTGGATAACACATTATATGTCTGAAACAGGATTAGATTTAGGACTTTTCAAACCATTCTAATCCCACTGAAATCACGGAAAATATCTAGGTCTGAAAGTCCACATCCCAGTTACTCCAGCTCTGACAACAATCATTGTTCCTTGGGTGGGCTGTATGATAATTTCCAACAATAACTAATGCCTTTGGAGAGGCAATGGACTGAAGTACTCTTTAAGCTGACATTCACCTACCTATAACAGCAGCGTGCTTTATACTGACTCCTCCAAGCACTTACAGCTGGATTTTTAACAATAGAATTCTAGAATACCTATTGTTCTTCATATAGCTTTACATGTTCCCACCACCCACAAAGTTACACAAATCACTGACTATCGGACATTAGCTTCTGTATCTATGTCATCCATCTCATCAAGTCATATAAATCCATTTGACTTTATGGAAAGTTCAAGGCTGTGATGATGCTATCTCTCACTGGTACACATGATGGAGGCTCTAATTCTATTTCTTTCCTCTCCTTCCTCTTTCTCACTATTTGTATTTTCCAGAGCTAAATCTTTTTTAATATAATTTTTATTTATTATAATTTATTCACTTTGTATCCCACCTGTAGCCCACCCTCGTCTCACTATTCGTACTTTTATACTATCTATATGTTTATTTCTGCTGCTTTTTGTAATTAAGATTCATAATCCTGTTCCTCCACTTGCCACCAGCTTAAGAGTGTTATCTTTCTATATCTATAAAAAATATTTTAGGACATGTTTTTATTTTTATTTCCTATTAAATATAACAATTTTCACATGAATTTTTGTCTTTGCAAGCACTTTGAAATTGAAGTAGTGTCATAGTGTGTGTGTGTGTGTGTGTGTGTGCTTAATCACATCAGAACCTAAATGTTTTTTTGAGCTCCCTAATATATAGGCATAGAAACAAATACCTTACTTAGGGATAAGAAAATGTGATTTTTTTTTTTTGGATGTGGAATGGAGAGATATCTTCGTGGTTAAGAGCTTTGGCTGTTCTTCCAGAGGACTCGGGTTCAATTCTCAGCACCAACATGAGAGCTCACAACTGTCTGTAACTTCACTTCCAGGAGAAACGACACCTCCACACAGACATACATGAGGGCAAAACATCAATGCACATAAAGTAAAAATAAATACATTAAAAGTTAAAAAGAAGAAAATGAGACTGTTAATTAGGACATGCCACTGATACCTCTAAGATACCAACAGGGAGAAATAGACCCAGTACGCAAGTTCAGTACCTGGTTTATTTCTGTATATTTTGTTAAGAAACTTTAGAATGTCTTCAAAAATAGGATCTTGTCATTTAGTTCTGGCAAATACGTAGCAAAGGCAGGCACCGGTCTGAGTCCCTGGAGTCTCTTTGACCAACGACACTGACGGAGGTATTTATAAATGGAAATGAGTTTATGGTTTAGTATTGCTTGACTTTTAGATGCATCATTGTGTGGCCGTACAGGGTATCTTACTTCTTACTCTATTTTATAATTACATTTTTAATTGAGTGACAAAACAGTAGGTAATGTGATTTGTTCATACCCTTGGTTTCTATTGACTTTCTCATCCAGCTCTCTCATCTTCACTGTTTCCCCTCAATGAATAAGCGTTTCTTTTCCAGATGATAACACCTGTACAAAATGACTTACTGTCGCTCACATTAGTTTCAATGAACAGCCAGTTACTAGAGTGTGGGAAGGATAGCGTGCCAGAGGGTCGTCTTAATGTAGGTCAAGTACATTTCAGTGGTAGATTCCAGCACCACAAAGAACAGGAGGGAGAGGTGGTGCTGACCTCACATTGCTCCATCCCACCACAATTTAATAACATGTAGATGAGTTGTTCTGGTCCATAGGGAGAATTTGTTTATTTTAACTTCTATGGACTATCTAAAAGATCTTCACTAACCCTACATCCAATAGAGGGCTAATATCCAGAATATATAAAGAACTCAATAAATTAGACACAATAAACCACATAATTCAATTTTAAAAAATAAGGTATAGAGATAAACAGAGAATTCTCAACAGAGGAATATCGAATGGCAGAGAAACATTTAGATGACCTGGAACCCCTGCACAGGTGTAGCCCATGGCAGTTCAGTGTCCAAGTGGGTTACATAGTAATGGGAAGAGGGAATGCCTCTGACATAATCTGATTGGCCTGCTCTTTGATCACTTCCCCCTGGGGGGGAGCAGCCTTACCAGGCCACAGTAGAGGACAATGCAGCCACTTTTGATGAGAACTGATAGACTAAGATCAGAAAGAAGGAGAGGAGGACCTCCCCTATCAGTGGACTTGGGGAGTGGCATGCATGCAGAAAGGGGAGGGAGGGTGGGATTGGCAGGGGAGGAGGGAGGGGCTTATGGGGGGATAAAAAAAAAAAAAAGAAAAGAGACAGTTTGTAGAGTAACGGAGTATGGAGACATGAGTAGAGGGTGGAGGAAAGACAGGGAGAATTTAGGCAGTGGTATGTGGAAAAGATACATGTATATGTCATGCACATGTATGTCTTTACAATGTGATATGTAGAGAACAGCAAAGCAAGATTGATCCACGTTAGCTAAAGTGCCAGAAGGAGGAAATACTTTTAGGTAAATGTTGACTGAAAATTGGATCAGCTATCTCCGACAATATACACTTTCAATCCAAGGATTCCTACTAGAATTAAACTGTTTCCCCCCTAGTCATTACTGCTTATATATAGACTCATGTGTTGTTTCCACTATTGCTTACATTTTAAAATATCTTTGTCTAATCATAAATAATTCTAATCATAGATTACCATAAACATTTTTTAGCAAAGTATTTTCAAGAATTTCATTTACTTTTTCCTATTTTCCTGTTTGGTGACATTTTACTTGCTTGACCCTGCCCTTTGCTCTTTGTTTTTGCACTGTGCACTCTCACACCTTATTTTGAAGCACGTGTACACGTTTATGGCTCCTTATCCTCAGATACATGTGAATCTCCTAGGCTAAGGATGCATTTTCGAGTAACTTCTGTTCAGAAATCACCTTTATAAAATGTGTTTGTGTGTGTGTGACAGAGAGAGACAGAGATATTGTATCTCTGTGTATAGTGCTTATGATAGAAATCATAACCTCACACATATTAGAGTTACACCTATATCTATTAAAATAATCGTCTGTTCTTCTAATTCCTATTTTATTGTTGTATTTTCCACTATTGGATACAGTGTCCATCAGCAATTTAACTATTATGTAGAACGCAGAGCACTGAAGACCTTTCCTACTCTCATACCAGGATAGAGCACAGCTGAGAAGATCATCAAGTTTCTGATTTTATATGTGATAATAGTTATAAAACACAGTGAAAGTCAATATTCTAACATGTCACTGTTGCAATTGCACCAGAGGAACCAAGGTGTTAAGAAGACATTTTAGCCACAGAAGATGACAATGCGGCCACTCCTGATGGGATCTGATAGAGTAAGATCAGAAGGAAGGAGAGGAGGACCTCCCCTATCAGTGGACTTGGGGAGGGGCATGTGTGAAGAAGGGGGTGGGAGGGGGGATCGGGAGGGGAGGAGGAAGGGCCTTATGGGGGGGATACAATGTGAATAAACTGTAATTAATAAAAAGAAATAAAAAAGAAGACATTTAAAAAAAAAAAAAAAAGAAATGCTCAACATCCTTATTCATCAGGGAAATGCAAATCACCTTACCCCCATCAGAATGGCCAAGATCAAAAACTCAAGTGACAATACATGCTGGAGAGGATATGGAGAAAGGGGAACCCTACTCCACTGCTGGTGTGAATGCAAACTTGTACTGCCACTTTGGAAATCAATCTGGTGCTTTCTTTAAAAATTGGGAATAGCACTACCTCAAGATCCAGTTATATCACTCCTGGGTGTATACACAAAAAAATGCCCCATATTTAACAAGGACATTTGCTCAATTATGTTCAAATCATCTTTATTTGCAATAGCCAGAATTTGTAAACAACCTAGATGCCCCTCAACAGAGGGATGGATGCAGAAATTGTGACACATTTCACAATGGAATACTACTCAGCTATCAAAATCAAGGACATCCTGAAATTTGCGGACAAATGGATGGAGCTTTAAAAGATCATCCTGAGCAAGGTAACTCAGAAACAGAGACAGGCATGGTAAACACTCACTTATAAGCAGATATTAGCCTTATAATATAGGACAGCCATACTAGAATCTACAGGTAAGCAACAAGGAGGACCCTAGGAAGGATGCTTAAATCTCATTCAGAATGGCAAACAGGACAGACAACAGAAGCTGTGGAAGAGAGGAAACAGGATGGGAGCCTATATAGAGGGTCCTCTGAAAGGCTCCATTCAACAGGGATCGAAGAAGATGATGAAAGTCACAACCAAACTTTGGGCAGAGCACAGGGAGTCATATAGAAGAAAAGAGGAAGGTAGAAGGGCATGGAGGGGACAGGAGCCCTACAAGGAGACCAACTACACTAAAATTTCTGAGCCCAGGGGGTCCTGCAGAGACTGATGCACGGAGGACATGCATGGAGAGGACGTAGATCCCCTGCTCAGATGCAGCTGATTGGCACCTCAGTCTCGAGTAAGAGGCCCAGGGACTGCCTTGTCATGAACTGGACTGTCTGCTCTTTGAATACTTGCCGTTGGTGATGCTCTCTTGCCAGGCCACGGAGGAAGAGGATCCAGGCGGTCCTGATGAGACGTAACAAGCTATGGGCAGATGACAGAGGAGGAGAACTCCCCCTTTCAATGGACTAGGGGAAAGGGATGGGGGGGGAGGATGGGACTGGGAGGAGTTGGGAAGGAGGCTATAGTCGGGATATGTAATGAATAAATTGTGAAAAAAATAAAATGAAATGAAAAAAAATTCTACGGAAGAAGACTATCTGTCCAGAGGTCAGAATTACTTGGGAAGTCATAGCATTTCTGGAAACTAAAATTATATAAATAACCAGCGCAGGATTTATAAGGCTACCTTACTGCAGTCTCAGAGACGGAGGTAAGATGGCCACAAGATTTCCAAGTGTTGTATCAGAAGAGGGATATGCCCCCATTATCTGCGACCAAGGAATTAAATATCCACATCCAGAGTTTTATCTTTGGGTAAGACTTCCCAAATCATATTTGCTTTTTCTTTATATTCCTTCAGTTGTAAATAATTAAAATAAAGTCCAGGAAGGGCAAAGTGATGACTCAGCGGTTAAGAGAATTGTTGCTCTTGCAGAGAGCTCATGTTCGTTTCTCAGTGTACACATGATGGCTCACAGTCATCTATGGTGCATCTATATTCTTATATTGGGATTGCTCTGCTGTGAAGGAAGTGGTCAGGGAAATATTAATATAAATTTTAAGAATTTGTTCTTTTCAGGATGTTTTCTTTTTTAAAAAAGGAAAAGAAACAAAATGCTTGTAATTTGCAAGACTGTCAGTTGCAAGGGATCTGAACTCTCTTCCTACTTCTACTGGCACCGGGCACTCCTGTGGTACACAAACATACATATATGCAGGCAAAACACACGTATAAAATTAAAAAATGAATGTAAATATATGTGTACGCACACACATATATTTATGTGCGTAATTGTGGAGTGTGTGTGTGTGTGTGTGTGTGTGTATCAGTGAATGAGGAAGATAGTGTGAGGAAAACAAAATAAAACAAAACAAAAAACAACAACAAAAGAAAAACAAAACAAGTTCCCAGCCTTCAGGACGTGGCACAGGCAATAGAGATATACAGAAGCCTCACCTTTGGAAGTAAAAACCATCACAACTATCTCAGGAGAATGGACAATGAAATAATAATTTGAAATTTTGCTAAAGTGATTCAAGTACATTACAGCATTTTAACAAATTCTCACCCTGGGGGCATAAAAACTTTCCACACAATGAGTTTCAAAAGAACAATTAAAGACAGATTCAGCTTCCATTGTCTTATTTTTTGTGACTCAATATTATTCAAAATATCTTTAAAAATAGTCTAGGGGATATGTGTTAGAACATGAGGTGGCAGAAATGTGTCACTGTAGAAGGTTACACGTGAGCCCTTCAGATATTAGGAACTAGATTGAACCATATAGACGTTATATAAGAGGGAAACAGTGAGGAAACATGGTTTAGAAGACAGGGGAAATGGCCTTGCCAGAAGCTTGGGTTTCTAATGTAGGGACAGTGGATTCTCAGATCCCAACCGATAGCAAAAAAAAAAAAAAAAAAAAAAAAAAAAAAAAAAAAAAAAA